>NC_054475.1:79195269-79251212 GCF_017639515.1 Carcharodon carcharias | reverse complement strand
GGAACAGCCCAGGAATGAGGGGAAGAAGACCAGGAATGACAGATACAGTCCAGGGGTGAGGGTAACAGCTCAGGAATGAGGGTGACAGTCCAGAAGTGTGGGGAACAATCCAGGAGGGAGGGGAACAGTCCAGGAATGAGATGAACAGTCCAGGAGTGAGGGAGACAGTCCAAGAAAGAGGGAGACAGTCCAGAAGTGAAGGTGACAGTCCAGGAGTGAGGGGAACTGTCCAGGAGTGAGGGTGACCGTCCAAGAATGAGGGGGACAGTCCAGGAGTGAGGGTGAATATCCAGGAGTGAGGGAGACTGTCCTGGAGTGAGGGTGACAGTCCAGGAATGAGAGGAACAGTCCAGGATTGAGGGGAACAGCCCAGGAATGAGGGTAAAAAGCCCAGGAATGACAGATACAGTCCAGGAGTGAGGGGAACAGTCCAAGAGTGAGGGTGACAGTCCAGAGGTGTGGGGAACAATCCAGGAGGGAGTGGAACAGTCCAGGAATGAGAGGAACAGTCCAGGAGTGAGGGTGACAGACCGGGAGAGAGGGAGTGGAACAGTCCAGTAAGTGAGTGTTACAGTCCAGAAGTGTGGGGAACAATCCAGGAGGGAGGGGAACAGTCCAGGAATGAGGGGAAAAAGCCCAGGAATGACAGATACAGTCCAGGAGTGAGGGGAACAGCCCAGGAGAGAGGGGAACAGTCCAGGAGTTAGGGGAACAGTCCCGGAGTGAGCTGTACAATCCTGGAGTGAGGGGAACAGCCCAGGAATGAGGGTAAAAAGCCCAGGAATGACAGATACCGGGAGAGAGGGAGACAGTCCAGTAGTGAGTGTTACAGTCCAGGAGTGAGGGTAACAGTCCAGGAGTGAGGGTGACTGTCCATGAATGAGGGGAACAGTCCAGGAGTGAGGGTGAATGTCCAGGAGTGAGAGTGACATTCCAGGACTGAGAAAAACAGACCAGGATTGAGGGTGACACTCCAGGAGTGAGGGTGACAGTCTAGGAGTAAGGGGAACAGTCCAGGAATGAGGGGAACAGTCCAGGAGTGAGGGTGACAGTCCAGGAATGAGGGGCACAGTCCAGGAGTGAGGCAGATATTCCAGGAGTGAGGAAGACTGTCCAGGAGTGAGGCAGACAGTGCAGGAGTGAGGGTGACAGACCGGGAGAGAGGGAGACAGTCCAGTAGTGAGTGTTACAGTCCTGGAGTGAGGGTAACAGTCCAGGAGTGAGGGTGACTGTCGATGAATGAGGGTGACAGTCCAGGAGTGAGGGTGAATATCCAGGAGTGAGGGAGTCTGTCAAGAGTGAGACTGACAGTCCAGGAGACAGCGAGACAGTCCAGTAGTGAGGGTGACAGTCCAGGAGTGAGGGGAACAGCCCAGGAGTGAGAGGATCAGTCCAGGAGTAAGGGGAACAGTCCAGGAATGTGGGGAACAGTCCGGGAGTGAGGGCGACAGTCCTGGAGTGAGGGAGAATGTCCAGGAGTGAGGCAGTCAGACCAGGAGTGAGGGTGACAGTCTAGGAGTAAGGGGAACAGTCCAGGAATGAGGGGAACAGTCCAGGAGTGAGGGGAACAGCCCAGGAGAGAGGGGAACAGTCCAGGAGTTAGGGGAACAGTCCCGGAGTGAGCTGTACAATCCTGGATTGAGGGGAACAGCCCAGGAATGAGGGTAAAAAGCCCAGGAATGACAGATACCGGGAGAGAGGGAGACAGTCCAGTAGTGAGTGTTACAGTCCAGGAGTGAGGGTAACAGTCCAGGAGTGAGGGTGACTGTCCATGAATGAGGGGAACAGTCCAGGAGTGTGTGTGACAGTCCAGGAATGAGGGGGACAGTCCATGAGTGAGGGTGAATGTCCAGCAGTGCGAGTGACATTCCAGGACTGAGAAAAACAGACCAGGATTGAGGGTGACAGTCCAAGAGAGAGGGAGACAGTCCAGGAGTGAGGGGAACAGTCCAGGAGTGAGAGGATCAGTCCAGGAGTAAGGGGAACAGTGCAGGAATGAGTGGGACAGTCCAGGAGTGAGGGAGAATGTCCAGTAGTGAGGCAGTCAGACTAGGAGTGAGGATGACAGTCTAGGAGTAAGGGGAACAGTCCAGGAATGAGGGGAACAGTCCAGGAGTGAGGGTGACAGTCCAGGAGTGAGGAACACTGTCCAGGAGTGAGTCAGACAGTGCAGGAGTGAGGGTGACAGTCCAGTAGTGAGGGAGACAGTCCAGGAGTGAGGGGAACAGTCCAGGAGTGAGGGAGACAGTCCAGGAGTGAGGGTGACAGTCCAGGAGTGAGGGTGACAGTCCAGGAGTGAGGGTGACAGTCGAGGAGTGAGGGGAACAATCCAGGAGTGAGGGGAACAAACCAGGAGTGAAGGGAACAGTCCAGGAGTGAGGGGAACAGTCCAGGAGTGAGGGGAAAAATCCAGGAGTGAAGGGAACAGTCCATGAGTGAGACGAACAGTCCAAGAGTGATTTAGTAGTGAGGGGACAGTTCAGTAGTGAGGGGGACAGTCCAGGAGTGAGGGGGACAGTTCAGGCGTGAGGGGGAGAGTCCAGGAGTGAGGGGAACAGTCCAGGAGTGGGGGTGACAGTCCAGGAATGAGGGGGAAAGTCCATGAGTAAGGGTGAATTTCCAGGAGTGAGGGTTACAGTCCAGGAGTGAGAGTGACATTCCAGGACTGTGAAAGACAGACCAGGAGAGAGAGTGACAGTCCAAGAAAGAGGGAGACAGTCCAGGAGTGAGGGTGACAGTCCAGGAGTGAGGGGAACAGTCCAGGAGTGAAGGTGACAGTCCAAGAATGAGTGGGACAGTCCAGGAGTGAGGGTAAATATCCAGGAGTGAGGGAGACAGTCCAGGAGTGAGGGTAACATTCCAGGACTGAGACAGACAGTCCAGGACTGAGGGTGACATTTCAGGAGTGAGGGGTACAATCCAGGAGTGAGGGAGAATGTCCAGGAGTGAGGGAGACTGTCCAGGAGTGAGGCAGACAGTCCTAGAGTGAGGGGAACAGTCCAGGAGTAAGGGGAACAGTCCAGGAGTAAGGGGAACAGTCCAGGAATGAGGGGAACAGTCGAGGAGTGAGGGTGACAGTCCTGGAATGAGGGTAAAAAGCCCAGGAATAACAGATACAGTCCAGGAGTGAGGGGAACAGTCCAAGAGTGAGGGTGACAGTCCAGAGGTGTGGGGAACAATCCAGGAGGGAGTGGAACAGTCCAGGAATGAGAGGAACAGTCCAGGAGTGAGGGTGACAGACCGGGAGAGAGGGAGACAATCCAGTCGTGAGTGTTACAGTCCAGGAGTGAGGGTGACTGTCCATGAATGAGGGTGACAGTCCAGGCGTGAGGGGAACAGTCCAGGAGTGTGTGTGACAGTCCAGGAATGAGGGGGACAGTCCATGAGTGAGGGTGAATGTCCAGGAGTGAGAGTGACATTCCAGGACTGAGAAAAACAGACCAGGATTGAGGGTGACAGTCCAAGATAGAGGGAGACAGTCCAGGAGTGAGGGGAACAGTCCAGGAGTGAGAGGATCAGTCCAGGAGTAAGGGGAACAGTGCAGGAATGAGTGGGACAGTCCAGGAGTGAGGGAGAATGTCCAGGAGTGAGGCAGTCAGACCAGGAGTGAGGATGACAGTCTAGGAGTAAGGGGAACAGTCCAGGAATGAGGGGAACAGTCCAGGAGTGAGGGTGACAGTCCAGGAATGAGGGGCACAGTCCAGGAGTGAGGCAGACATTCCAGGAGTGAGGAAGACTGTCCAGGAGTGAGGGTGACAGTCCAGGAGTGAGGGTGACAGTCCAGGAGTGAGGGGAACAATTCGGGAGTGAGGGGAACAATCCAGGAGTGAAGGGAACAGTCCATGAGTGAGAGGAACAGTCCAAGAGTGATTTAGTAAAGGGGACAGTTCAGAGGTGAGGGGGACAGTCCAGGAGTGAGGGGTACAGTTCAGGCGTGAGGGAGAGAGTCCAGGAGTGAGGGGAACAGTCCAGGAGTGTGGATGACAGTGCAGGAATGAGGGGGAAAGTCCATGAGTGAGGGTGAATGTCCAGGAGTGAGGGTTACAGTCCAGGAGTGAGGGTAACATTCCAGGACTGAGAAAGACAGACCAGGAGTGAGGGTGACAGTCCAAGAGAGAGGGAGACAGTCCAGGAGTGAGGGTGACAGTCCAGGAGTGAGGGGAACAGTCCAGAAGTGAAGGTGACAGTCCAAGAATGAGGGGGACAGTCCAGGAGTGAGGGTAAATATCCAGGAGTGAGGGAGACAGTCCAGGAGTGAGGGGTACAATCCAGGAGTGAGGGAGAATGTCCAGGAATGAGGGAGACAGTCCAGGAGTGAGGTGTACAATCCAGGAGTGAGGGAGAATGTCCAGGAATGAGGGAGACTGTCCAGGAGTGAGGCAGACAGTCCAGGAGTGAGGGGAACAGTCTAGGAGTAATGGGAACAGTCCAGGAATGAGGGGAACAGTCCAGGAGTGAGGTTGACAGACCGGGAGAGAGGGAGACAGTCCAGTAGTGAGTGTTACAGTCCAGGAGTGAGGGTAACAGTCCAGGAGTGAGGGTGACTGTCCATGAATGAGGGTGACAGTCCAGGAGTGAGGGGAACAGTCCAGGAGTGTGTGTGACCGTCCAGGAATGAGGGGGACAGTCCATGAGTGAGGGTGAATGTCCAGGAGTGAGAGTGACATTCCAGGACTGGGAAAAACAGACCAGGATTGAGGGTGACAGTCCAAGAGAGAGGGAGACAGTCCAGGAGTGAGGGGAACAGTCCAGGAGTGAGAGGATCAGTCCAGGAGTAAGGGGAACAGTGCAGGAATGAGTGGGACAGTTCAGGAGTGAGGGAGAATGTCCAGGAGTGAGGCAGTCAGACCAGGAGTGAGGGTGACAGTCTAGGAGTAAGGGGAACAGTCCAGGAATGAGGGGAACAGTCCAGGAGTGAGGGTGAGAGTCCAGGAATGAGGGGCACAGTCCAGGAGTGAGGCAGACATTCCAGGAGTGAGGAAGACTGTCCAGGAGTGAGAGTGACAGTCCAGGAGTGAGGGTGACAGTCCAGGAGTGAGGGGAACAATCCAAGAGTGAGGGGAACAATCCAGGAGTGAAGGGAACAGTCCAGGAGTGAGGGGAACAGTCCAGGAGTGAGGGGAACAATCCAGGAGTGAAGGGAACAGTCCATGAGTGAGAGGAACAGTCCAAGAGTGATTTAGTAGAGGGGACAGTTCAGTAGTGAGGGGGACAGTCCAGGAGTGAGGGCTACAGTTCAGGCGTGAGGGGGAGAGTCCAGGAGTGAGGGGAACAGTCCAGGATTGTGGGTGACAGTCCAGGAATGAGGGGGAAAGTCCATGAGTGAGGGTGAATGTCCAGGAGTGAGGGTTACAATCCAGGAGTGAGGGTAACATTCCAGGACTGAGAAAGACAGACCATGATTGAGGGTGACAGTCCAAGAGAGAGGGAGACAGTCCAGGAGTGAGGGTGACAGTCCAGGAGTGAGGGGAACAGTCCAGAAGTGAAGGTGACAGTCCAAGAATGAGGGGGACAGTCCAGGAGTGAGGGTAAATATCCAAGAGTGAGGGAGACAGTCCAGGAGTGAGGGTAACATTCCAGGACTGAGACAGACAGTCCAGGACTGAGGGTGACAGTCCAGGAGTGAGGGGAACAATCCAGGAGTGAGGGAGAATGTCCAGGAATGAGGGAGACTGTCCAGGAGTGAGGCAGACAGTCCAGGAGTGAGGGGAACAGTCCAGGAGTAAGGGGAACAGTCCAGGAATGGGGGGAACAGTCCAGGAGTGAGGGAGAATGTCCAGGAATGAGGGGCACAGTCCAGGAGTGAGGGAGAATGTCCAGGTTGAGGGTGACTGTCCAGGATGAGGGTGACTGTCCAAGAGTGAGGGGAACAATCCAGGTGTGAGGGGCACAGTCCAGGAGTTAATGGAACAGTCCAGGAGTGAGGGGAACAGTCTATCAGTGAGGGGAACAGCCCAGGAGGGAGGGGAACAGTCCAGGAGTAAGGGGTACATTCCAGGAGTGAGGGGAACAGTCCAGGAGTGAGGGGAACAGTCCAGGAGTGAGGTGTACAATCCAGGAGTGAGGGGAACAGCCCTGGAATGAGGGGAAAAAGCTCAGGAATGACAGATACAGTCCAGGAGTGAGGGGAACAGTCCAGGAATGAGGGTGACAGTCCAGAAGTGTGGGGAACAATCCAGGAGGGAGGGGAATAGTCCAGGAATGAGAGGAACAGTCCAGGATTGAGGGTGACAGTCCAGGAATGAGGGGCACAGTCCAGGAGTGATCGAGAATCTCCAGGAGTGAGGAAGACTGTCCAGGAGTGAGGGTGACAGTCCAGGAGTGAGGGTGACAGTCCAGTAGTGAGGGAGACAGTCCAGGAGTGAGGGGAACAGTCCAAGAGAAAGGGAGACAGTCCAGGAGTGAGGGTGACAGTCCAGGAGCGAGGTTGACATTCCAGGAGTGAGAGGAACATTCCAGGATTGAGGGGAACAGTCCAGGAGTTCAGGTGACAGTCAAGGAGTGAGGTTGACAGTCCAGGAGAGAGGGTGACAATCCAGGAGTGAGGGGAACAGTCCAGGAGTGAGGGGAACAATCCAGGAGTGAAGGGAACAGTCCATGAGTGAGAGGAACAGTCCAAGAGTGATTTAGTAGTGAGGGGACAGTTCAGGAGTGAGGGGGACAGTCCAGGAATGCGGGTGACAGTTCAGGCGTGAGGGGGAGACTCCAGGAGTGAGGGGAACAGTCCAGGAGTGAGGCAGACAGTCCAGGAGTGAGGGTGACAGTCTAGGAGTAAGGGGAACAGTCCAGGAATGAGGGGAACAGTCCAGTAGTGAGGGTGACAGTCCAGGAATGATGGGCACAGTCCAGTAGTGAGGGAGAATCTCCAGGAGTGAGGAAGACTGTCCAGGAGTGAGGCAGACAGTCCAGGAGTGACGGTGACTGTCCAGTAATGAGGGAGACAGTCCAAGTTTGAGGGGAACAGTCCAGGAGAGAGGGAGACAGTCCAGGAGTGAGGGTGACAGTCCAGGAGTGAGGTTGACAGTCCAGGAGTGAGAGGAACAGTCCATGAGTGAGATGAACAATCTGAGAGTGATTTAGTAGTGAGGGGACAGTTCAGGAGTGAGGGGGACAGTCCAGGAATGAAGGGGACAGTTCACGCGTGAGGGGGAGAGTCCAGGAGTGATGGGAACAGTCCAGGAGTGTGGTTGACAGTCCAGGAATGATGGGCACAGTCCAGGAGTGAGGGAGAATCTCCAGGAGTGAGGAAGACTGTCCAGGAGTGAGGCAGACATTCCAGGAGTGAGGGGAACAGTCCATGAGTGAGATGAACAATCCAAGAGTGATTTAGTAGTGAGGGGACAGTTCAGGAGTGAGGGGGACAGTCCAGGAATGAAGGGGACAGTTTAGGCGTGAGGGGGAGAGTCCAGGAGTGATGGGAACAGTCCAGGAGTGTGGGTGACAGTCCAGGAATGTGGGGGACAGTCCATGAGTGAGGGAGACTGTCCAGGAGTGAGGGAGACAGTCCAGGAGTGAGGGGAACAGTCCAGGAGTGAGGGGGACAGTCCAAGAATGAGGGGACAGTCAAGGAGTGGGGGTGAATATCCAGGAGTGCGGGAGACAGTCCAGGAGTGAGGGGTACAATCCAGGAGTGAGGGAGAATATCCAGGAGTGAGCGAGACTGTGCAGGAGTGAGGCAGACAGTCCAGGATTGAGGGGAACAGTCCAGGAGTAAGGGGAACAGTCCAGGAATGAGGGGAACAGTCCAGGAGTTCGGGTGACTGTCAAGGATGAGGGTGACAGTCCAGGAGTGAGGTCTCCCTCACTCCTGGATATTCACCCTCACTCCTGGACTGTCCCCCTCATTCTTGGGCAGTCACCCTCACTCCTGTACTGTTCCCCTCACTCCTGGACTGTCACCCTCACTACTGGACTGTCTCCCTCTCTCCTGGACTGTCACCCTCACTCCTGGACTGTTCATCTCATTCCTGGACTGTTCCCCTCCCTCCTGGATTGTTCTCCACACTTCTGGACTGTCACCCTCATTCCTGGACTGTTCCCCTCACTCTTGGACTGTATCTGTCATTCCTGGGCTTTTTCCCCTCATTCCTGGTCAGTTCCCCTCACTCCTGGACTGTTCCCCTCCCTCCTGGATTGTTCCACACAATTCTGAACTGTCACCCTCATTCCTGGACTGTTCCCCTCCCTCCAGGACTGTATCTGTCATTCCTGGGCTTTTTCCCCTCATTCCTGGGCTGCTCCCCTCACTCCTGGATTGTACACCTCACTCCTGGACTGTTCCCCTAACTCCTGGACTGTTCCCCTCACTCCTGGGCTGTTCCCCTCACTGCTAGACTGTTCCGCTCAATCCTGGACTGTTCCGTTAACTCCTGGACTGTGCCCCTCACTCCTGGATTGTTCCCCTCACTCTTGGACGGTCACCCTCATCCTGTCGAGTCACCCTTATCCTGGACTCTTCCCCTCGCTCCTGCACTGTCTCCCTCACTCCTGGATTGTCACACTAACTTCTGGACTGCCTGCCTCACGCCTGGACAGTCTCCCTCTCTCCTGGACATTCTCCCTCACTCCTGGACTGTCCCCCTCATTCCTGGACTGTCACCCTCACTCCTGGACTGTTCTCCTCATTCCTGGACTGTTCCCCTTACTCCTGGACTGTTCCCCTCAATCCTGGACTGTCTGCCTCACTCCTGGACAGTCTCCGTCACTCCTGGATATTCTCCCTCACTCCTGGATATTCACGCCCACTCCTTGACAGTCCCCCTCATTCTTGGACTGTCCCCCTCACTCCTGGACTGTTCCCGTCACTCCTGGACTGTCTCCCTCACTCCTGGACAGTCTCCCTCACTCCTGGACAGTCTCCCTCACTCCTGGACATTCACCCTCACTCATGGACTGTCCCCTACATGCCTGGACTGTCACCCACACTCCTGGACTGACCCCTCACTACTAAATCACTCTTGGATTGTTCATCTCACTCATGGACTGTTCCCCTCACTCCTGGATTGTCCCCCTCACTCCTGGACTGTCATCCTCACTCCTGGAGTGTCATCCTCACTCCTAGACTGTCACCTCCAGGAGTGAGGGTGACAGTCTAGGAGAGAGTGAGGCAGTCCAGTAGTGAGGGTGACAGACCAGGAGTGAGGGGAACAGTCCAGGAGTGTGGGGGACTACCCAGGATTGAGGGGGACAGTCCAGGAGTGAGGGTGAACATCCAGGAGTGAGGGAGACTGTCCAGGAGTGAGGGAGAATGTCCAGGATTGAGGGTGACAGTCCAGAAGTGTGGGGAACAGTCGAGGAATGAGAGGAACAGTCCAGGAGTGAGGGTGACAGTCCAGGAGAGAGGGAGACCGTCCAGGAGTGAGGGTGAAAGTCCAGGAGTCAGGGAACAGTCCAGGAGTGAGAGTGACTGTCCAAGAATGAGGGGGACAGTCCCAGAGTGAGGGTGAATATCCAGGAGTGAGGGAGACTGTCCAGGAGTGAGGGTGACAGTCCAGGAGAGAGGGAGACAGTCCAGTAGTGAGGGTGACAGTCCAGGAGTGAGGGGAACAGTCCAGGAGGGTGGGTGACTGTCCAGGAATGAGGGGGACAGTCCAGGAGTGAAGGTGAACATCCAGGAGTGAGGGAGACTGTCCAGGAGTGAGGGAGACAGTCCAGGAGGGAGGGTGACAGTCCAGGAGTGAAGGGAACAGTCCAGGAGTGAGGGTGACAGTCCATGAATGAGGGGGACAGTCCAGGAGTGAGGGTGAATATCCAGGAGTGAGGGAGACTGTCCAGGAGTGCGGGAGACAGTCCAGGAGTGAGGGTGACAGACCAGGAGTGAGGGATACAATCCAGGAGTGAGGGGAACAGCCCAGGAGTGCGGGGATCAGTCCAGGAGTAAGGGGAACTGTCCAGGAATGAGGGGAACAATCCAGGAGTGAGGGTGACAATCCAGGAATGAGGGGGACAGTCCAGGAGTGAGGGAGAATCTCCAGGAGTGAGGAAGACTGTCCATGAGTGAGGCAGACAGTCCAGGAGTGAGGGTGACAGTCCAGGAGTGAGGGAGACAGTCCCGGAGAGAGGGGAACAGTCCAGGAGAGAGGGAGATATTCCAGGAGTGAGGGTGACACTCCAGGAGTGAGGTTGACAGTCCAGGAGGGAGGGTGACAGTCCAGGAATGAGGGGGACAGTCCAGGAGTGAGGGAGAATGTCCAGGAGTGAGGCATACAGTCCAGGAGTGAGGGTGACAGGCCAGGAGTGAGGGGAACAATCCAGATGAGAGGGAGACAGTCCAGGAGTGAGGGTGACAGTCCAGGAGTGAGGCAGACAGTCCAGGAATGAGGGGAACAGACCAGGAGAGAGGGAGACAACCAGGACTGAGGGTGACAGTCCAGGAGTGCGGGGAACATTCCAGGAATGAGGGGAACAGTCCAGGAGTGAGGGTGACAGTCCAGGAATGAGGGGGACAGTCCAGGAGTGAGGGTGAATATCCAGGAGTGAGGGAGACTGTCCAGGAGTGCGGGAGACAGTCCAGGAGTGAGGGTGACAGTCCAGGAGTGAGGGATACAATCCAGGAGTGAGGGGAACAGCCCAGGAGTGCGGGGATCAGTCCAGGAGTAAGGGGAACTGTCCAGGAATGAGGGGAACAATCCAGGAGTGAGGGTGACAATCCAGGAATGAGGGGGACAGTCCAGGAGTGAGGGAGAATCTCCAGGAGTGAGGAAGACTGTCCATGAGTGAGGCAGACAGTCCAGGAGTGAGGGTGACAGTCCAGGAGTGAGGGAGACAGTCCCGGAGAGAGGGGAACAGTCCAGGAGAGAGGGAGATATTCCAGGAGTGAGGGTGACAGTCCAGGAGTGAGGTTGACAGTCCAGGAGGGAGGGTGACAGTCCAGGAATGAGGGGGACAGTCCAGGAGTGAGGGAGAATGTCCAGGAGTGAGGCATACAGTCCAGGAGTGAGGGTGACAGGCCAGGAGTGAGGGGAACAATCCAGATGAGAGGGAGACAGTCCAGGAGTGAGGGTGACAGTCCAGGAGTGAGGCAGACAGTCCAGGAATGAGGGGAACAGACCAGGAGAGAGGGAGACAACCAGGACTGAGGGTGACAGTCCAGGAGTGCGGGGAACATTCCAGGAATGAGGGGAACAGTCCAGGAGTGAGGGTGACAGTCTAGGATGAGGGTGACAGTCCACGAGTGAGGATGACAGTCCAGGAGTGAGGATGACAGTCCAGGAGTGCGGTTGACAATCCAGGAGTGAGGGGAACAGACCAGGAGTGAACGGAACAATCCAGGAATTTGAGGACAGCCCAGGAGGGAGGATGACAGTCCAGGAGTGAGGGAAAGAATCCCGGAGTGAGGGAATAGTCCGGAGTTAGCGAAACAGCCCAGGAGTGAGGGGGACAGTTCAGGCGTGCGGGGAAGAGTCCAGGAGTGAGGGGAACTGTCCAGGAGTTTGGGTGACAGTCCAGGAAGGAGGGGGATAGGCCATGAGTGAGGGTGAAGGTCCAGGAGTGTGGGAGACTGTCCAGGAGTGAGGAAGACTGTCCAGGAGAGAGGGTGACAGTCCAGGACTGAGAAAGACAGTCCGGTAGTGAGGGTGACAGTCCAGGAGCGAGGGGAACAGTCCAGGAGTGAGGGTGATTGTCCAGGAATGAGGGGGACAGTCCTGGAGTGAGGGAGACAGTCCAGGAGTGAGGGTGACAGTCCAGGACTGTGAAAGACAGTCCAGGAGTGAGGAAGACAGTCCAGGAGTGAGGGATACAATCCAGGCGTGAGGGGAACAGCCCAGGAGTGAGGGGATCAGTCCAGGAGTAAGGGGAACAGTCCAGGAATGAGGAGAACAGTCCAGGAGTGAGGGTGACAGTCCAGGAATGAGGAAGAATGTCCAGGGTTGAGGCAGACAGTTCCGGAGTGAGGGTGGCAGTCCAGGAGTGAGGGTGACAGTCCAGGAGAGAGGGGCACAGTCCTGGAATGAGGGGAACAGTCCAGAAGTGAGGGTGACAGTCCAGAAGTGAGGGTGACAGTCCAGGAGTGAGGGTGGCAGTCCAGGAGTTAAGGTGACAGTCCAGGACTGAGGGTGACAGTCCAGGAGTGAGGGGAACAATCCACGAGGGAGGGGAACAGTCCAGGAATAAGAGGAACAGTCCAGGAGTGAGGGTAACAGTTCAGGAATGAGGGTGGCAGTCCAAGAGTGAGGGTGACAGTCCAGGAGAGAGGGAGATAGTCCAGGAGGGAGGGTGACAGTCCAGGAGTGAAGGGAACAGTCCAGGAGTGAGGGTGACAGTCCAGGAATGAGGGGGACAGTCCAGGAGTGAGGGTGAATATCCAGGAGTGAGGGAGACTGTCCAGGAGTGAGGGAGACAGTCCAGGAGTGAGGGTGACAGTCCAGGAGTGAGGGATACAATCCAGGAGTGAGGGGAACAGCCCAGGAGTGCGGGGATCAGTCCAGGAGTAAGGGGAACTGTCCAGGAATGAGGGGAACAATCCAGGAGTGAGAGTGACAATCCAGGAATGAGGGGGACAGTCCAGGAGTGAGGGAGAATCTCCAGGAGTGAGGAAGACTGTCCAGGAGTGAGGCAGACAGTCCAGGAGTGAGGGTGACAGTCCAGGAGTGAGGGAGACAGTCCCGGAGAGAGGGGAACAGTCCAGGAGAGAGGGAGATATTCCAGGAGTGAGGGTGACAATCCAGGAGTGAGGTTGACAGTCCAGGAGGGAGGGTGACAGTCCAGGAGTGAGGGGAACAGTCCAGGAGTGTGGGTGACTGTCCAGGAATGAGGGGGACAGTCCAGGAGTGAAGGTGAACATCCAGGAGTGAGGGAGACTGTCCAGGAGTGAGGGAGACAGTCCAGGAATGAGGGGGACAGCACAGGAGTGAGGGTGAATATCCAGGGGTGAGGGAGACTGTCCAGGAGTGAGGGAAGCAGTCCAGGAATGAGGGGAACTGTCCAGGAATGAGGGGGACAGTCCAGGAGTGAGGGTGAATATCCAGGAGTGAGGGAGACTGTCCAGGAGTGAGGGAGACAGTCCAGGAGTGAGGGTGACAGTCCAGGAGTGAGGGATACAATCCAGGAGTGAGGGGAACAGCCCAGGAGTGCGGGGATCAGTCCAGGAGTAAGGGGAACTGTCCAGGAATGAGGGGAACAATCCAGGATTGAGAGTGACAATCCAGGAATGAGGGGGACAGTCCAGGAGTGAGGGGAACAGCACAGGAATGAGGCGAAAAAGCCCAGGAATGACAGATACAGTCCAGGAGTGAGGGGAACAATCCACGAGGGAGGGGAACAGTCCAGGAATAAGAGGAACAGTCCAGGAGTGAGGGTAACAGTTCAGGAATGAGGGTGGCAGTCCAAGAGTGAGGGTGACAGTCCAGGAGAGAGGGAGATAGTCCAGGAGGGAGGGTGACAGTCCAGGAGTGAAGGGAACAGTCCAGGAGTGAGGGTGACAGTCCAGGAATGAGGGGGACAGTCCAGGAGTGAGGGTGAATATCCAGGAGTGAGGGAGACTGTCCAGGAGTGAGGGAGACAGTCCAGGAGTGAGGGTGACAGTCCAGGAGTGAGGGATACAATCCAGGAGTGAGGGGAACAGCCCAGGAGTGCGGGGATCAGTCCAGGAGTAAGGGGAACTGTCCAGGAATGAGGGGAACAATCCAGGAGTGAGAGTGACAATCCAGGAATGAGGGGGACAGTCCAGGAGTGAGGGAGAATCTCCAGGAGTGAGGAAGACTGTCCAGGAGTGAGG
Source organism: Carcharodon carcharias (assembly GCF_017639515.1). Taxonomy (NCBI): domain Eukaryota; kingdom Metazoa; phylum Chordata; class Chondrichthyes; order Lamniformes; family Lamnidae; genus Carcharodon; species Carcharodon carcharias. The sequence goes on along the minus strand of NC_054475.1, from coordinate 79,237,495 downwards.
CAGACAGTCCAGGAGTGAGGGTGACAGTCCAGGAGTGAGGGAGACAGTCCCGGAGAGAGGGGAACAGTCCAGGAGAGAGGGAGATATTCCAGGAGTGAGGGTGACAATCCAGGAGTGAGGTTGACAGTCCAGGAGGGAGGGTGACAGTCCAGGAGTGAGGGGAACAGTCCAGGAGTGTGGGTGACTGTCCAGGAATGAGGGGGACAGTCCAGGAGTGAAGGTGAACATCCAGGAGTGAGGGAGACTGTCCAGGAGTGAGGGAGACAGTCCAGGAATGAGGGGGACAGCACAGGAGTGAGGGTGAATATCCAGGGGTGAGGGAGACTGTCCAGGAGTGAGGGAAGCAGTCCAGGAATGAGGGGAACTGTCCAGGAATGAGGGGGACAGTCCAGGAGTGAGGGTGAATATCCAGGAGTGAGGGAGACTGTCCAGGAGTGAGGGAGACAGTCCAGGAGTGAGGGTGACAGTCCAGGAGTGAGGGATACAATCCAGGAGTGAGGGGAACAGCCCAGGAGTGCGGGGATCAGTCCAGGAGTAAGGGGAACTGTCCAGGAATGAGGGGAACAATCCAGGAGTGAGAGTGACAATCCAGGAATGAGGGGGACAGTCCAGGAGTGAGGGAGAATCTCCAGGAGTGAGGAAGACTGTCCAGGAGTGAGGCAGACAGTCCAGGAGTGAGGGTGACAGTCCAGGAGTGAGGGAGACAGTCCCGGAGAGAGGGGAACAGTCCAGGAGAGAGGGAGATATTCCAGGAGTGAGGGTGACAATCCAGGAGTGAGGTTGACAGTCCAGGAGGGAGGGTGACAGTCCAGGAGTGAGGGGAACAGTCCAGGAGTGTGGGTGACTGTCCAGGAATGAGGGGGACAGTCCAGGAGTGAAGGTGAACATCCAGGAGTGAGGGAGACTGTCCAGGAGTGAGGGAGACAGTCCAGGAATGAGGGGGACAGCACAGGAGTGAGGGTGAATATCCAGGGGTGAGGGAGACTGTCCAGGAGTGAGGGAAGCAGTCCAGGAATGAGGGGAACTGTCCAGGAATGAGGGGGACAGTCCAGGAGTGAGGGTGAATATCCAGGAGTGAGGGAGACTGTCCAGGAGTGAGGGAGACAGTCCAGGAGTGAGGGTGACAGTCCAGGAGTGAGGGATACAATCCAGGAGTGAGGGGAACAGCCCAGGAGTGCGGGGATCAGTCCAGGAGTAAGGGGAACTGTCCAGGAATGAGGGGAACAATCCAGGAGTGAGAGTGACAATCCAGGAATGAGGGGGACAGTCCAGGAGTGAGGGAGAATCTCCAGGAGTGAGGAAGACTGTCCAGGAGTGAGGCAGACAGTCCAGGAGTGAGGGTGACAGTCCAGGAGTGAGGGAGACAGTCCCGGAGAGAGGGGAACAGTCCAGGAGAGAGGGAGATATTCCAGGAGTGAGGGTGACAATCCAGGAGTGAGGTTGACAGTCCAGGAGGGAGGGTGACAGTCCAGGAGTGAGGGGAACAGTCCAGGAGTGTGGGTGACTGTCCAGGAATGAGGGGGACAGACCAGGAGTGAAGGTGAACATCCAGGAGTGAGGGAGACTGTCCAGGAGTGAGGGAGACAGTCCAGCAGTGGGGGTGACATTCAAGGACTGAGAAAGACAGTCCAGGAGTGAGGGTGACAGTCCAGGAGTGAGGGATACAATCCAGGAGTGAGGGGAACAGCCCAGGAGTGAGGGGAACAGTCCAGGAGTAAGAGGAACAGTCCAGGAATGACGGGAACAGTTCAGGAGTGAGGGTAACATTCCAGGTATGAGGGGGACAGTCCAGGAGTGAGGGAGAATGTCCAGGAGTGAGGGGTACAGTTCAGGAGTGAGGGGAACCGCCCAGGAATGAGGGGAACAGTCAAGGAGATAGGGGAACAGTCCAGGAGTGAGGGGAACAGCACAGGAATGAGGCGAAAAAGCCCAGGAATGACAGATACAGTCCAGGAGTGAGGGAAACAGTCCAGGAATGAAGATGACAGTCCAGGAGTGTGGGGAACAATCCAGGAGGGAGGGGAACAGTCCAGGAATGAGAGGAACAGTCCAGGAGTGAGGGTGACAGTTCAGGAGTGAGGGGCACAGACCAGGAAAGAGGGGCACATTCCAGGAGTGAGGGAAACAGCCCAGGATGGAGGGGAACAGTCCAGTAATGAGGGGAGCAGCCCAGGAATGAGGGGAAAAATGCCAGTAATGAGAGAGACAGTTCAGCAGTGAGGGGGACAGCCCAGGAGTGAGGGGAACAATCCAGGAATGAGGGGAACAGTCCAGGAGTGAGGGTGACAGTCCAGGAATGAGGGGGACAGCACAGGAGTGAGGGTGAATATCCAGGGGTGATGGAGACTGTCCAGGAGTGAGGGAGACAGTCCAGGACTGAGAAAGACAGTCCGGTAGTGAGGGTGACAGTCCAGGAGCGAGGGGAACAGTCCAGGAGTGAGGGTGATTGTCCAGGAATGAGGGGGACAGTCCTGGAGTGAGTGTGAATATCCAGGATTGAGGGAGACTGTCCAGGAGCGAGGGAGACAGTCCAGGAGTGAGGGTGACAGTCCAGGACTGAGAAAGACAGTCCAGGAGTGAGGAAGACAGTCCAGGAGTGAGGGATACAATCCAGGCGTGAGGGGAACAGCCCAGGAGTGAGGGGATCAGTCCAGGAGTAAGGGGAACAGTCCAGGAATGAGGAGAACAGTCCAGGAGTGAGGGTGACAGTCCAGGAATGAGGAAGACTGTCCAGGAGTGAGGCAGACAGTTCCGGAGTGAGGGTGGCAGTCCAGGAGTGAGGGTGACAGTCCAGGAGAGAGGGGCACAGTCCTGGAATGAGGGGAACAGTCCAGAAGTGAGGGTGACAGTCCAGAAGTGAGGGTGGCAGTCCAGGAGTTAAGGTGACAGTCCAGGACTGAGGGTGACAGTCCAGGAGTGAGGGGAACAATCCACGAGGGAGGGGAACAGTCCAGGAATAAGAGGAACAGTCCAGGAGTGAGGGTAACAGTTCAGGAATGAGGGTGGCAGTCCAGGAGTGAGGGTGACAGTTCAGGAGTGAGGGTGGCAGTCCAGGAGTGAGGGTGACAGTCCAGGAGAGAGGGGCACAGTCCAGGAAAGAGAGGAAAAGTCCAGGAGTTAGTGTGATAGTCCAAGAGTGAGGGTGACAGTCCAGGAGAGAGGGAGATAGTCCAGGAGGGAGGGTGACAGTCCAGGAGTGAAGGGAACAGTCCAGGAGTGAGGGTGACAGTCCAGGAATGAGGGGGACAGTCCAGGAGTGAGGGTGAATATCCAGGAGTGAGGGAGACTGTCCAGGAGTGAGGGAGACAGTCCAGGAGTGAGGGTGACAGTCCAGGAGTGAGGGATACAATCCAGGAGTGAGGGGAACAGCCCAGGAGTGCGGGGATCAGTCCAGGAGTAAGGGGAACTGTCCAGGCATGAGGGGAACAATCCAGGAGTGAGAGTGACAATCCAGGAATGAGGGGGACAGTCCAGGAGTGAGGGAGAATCTCCAGGAGTGAGGAAGACTGTCCAGGAGTGAGGCAGACAGTCCAGGAGTGAGGGTGACAGTCCAGGAGTGAGGGAGACAGTCCCGGAGAGAGGGGAACAGTCCAGGAGAGAGGGAGATATTCCAGGAGTGAGGGTGACAATCCAGGAGTGAGGTTGACAGTCCAGGAGGGAGGGTGACAGTCCAGGAGTGAGGGGAACAGTCCAGGAGTGTGGGTGACTGTCCAGGAATGAGGGGGACAGTCCAGGAGTGAAGGTGAACATCCAGGAGTGAGGGAGACTGTCCAGGAGTGAGGGAGACAGTCCAGCAGTGGGGGTGACATTCAAAGACTGAGAAAGACAGTCCAGGAGTGAGGGTGACAGTCCAGGAGTGAGGGATACAATCCAGGAGTGAGGGGAACGGCCCAGGAGTGAGGGGAACAGTCCAGGAGTAAGGGGAACAGTCCAGGAATGACGGGAACAGTTCAGGAGTGAGGGTAACATTCCAGGTATGAGGGGGACAGTCCAGGTGTGAGGGAGAATGTCCAGGAGTGAGGGGTACAATTCAGGAGTGAGGGGAACCGCCCAGGAATGAGGGGAACAGTCAAGGAGATAGGGGAACAGTCCAGGAGTGAGGGGAACAGCACAGGAATGAGGCGAAAAAGCCCAGGAATGACAGATACAGTCCAGGAGTGAGGGAAACAGTCCAGGAATGAAGATGACAGTCCAGGAGTGTGGGGAACAATCCAGGAGGGAGGGGAACAGTCCAGGAATGAGAGGAACAGTCCAGGAGTGAGGGTGACAGTTCAGGAGTGAGGGCCACAGACCAGGAAAGAGGGGCACATTCCAGGAGTGAGGGAAAAAGCCCAGGATGGAGGGGAACAGTCCAGTAATGAGGGGAGCAGCCCAGGAATGAGGGGAAAAATGCCACTAATGAGAGAGACAGTTCAGCAGTGAGGGGGACAGCCCAGGAGTGAGGGGAACAAACCAAGAATGAGGGGAACAGTCCAGGAGTGAGGGTGACAGTCCAGGAATGAGGGGGAGAGCACAGGAGTGAGGGTGAATATCCAGGGGTGTGGGAGACTGTCCAGGAGTGAGGGAAGCAGTCCAGGAATGAGGGGAACTGTCCAGGAATGAGGGGGACAGTCCAGGAGTGAGGGTGAATATCCAGGAGTGAGGGAGACTGTCCAGGAGTGAGGGAGACAGTCCAGGAGTGAGGGTGACAGTCCAGGAGTGAGGGATACAATCCAGGAGTGAGGGGAACAGCCCAGGAGTGCGGGGATCAGTCCAGGAGTAAGGGGAACTGTCCAGGAATGAGGGGAACAATCCAGGAGTGAGTGACAATCCAGGAATGAGGGGGACAGTCCAGGAGTGAGGGAGAATCTCCAGGAGTGAGGAAGACTGTCCAGGAGTGAGGGTGACAGTCCAGGAGTGAGGGTGACAGTCCAGGAGTGAGGGAGACAGTCCCGGAGAGAGGGGAACAGTCCAGGAGAGAGGGAGATATTCCAGGAGTGAGGGTGACAATCCAGGAGTGAGGTTGACCGTCCAGGAGGGAGGGTGACAGTCCAGGAGTGAGGGGAACAGTCCAGGAGTGTGGGTGACTGTCCAGGAATGAAGGTGAACATCCAGGAGTGAGGGAGACTGTCCAGGAGTGAGGGAGACAGTCCAGCAGTGGGGGGTGACATTCAAGGACTGAGAAAGACAGTCCAGGAGTGAGGGTGACAGTCCAGGAGTGAGGGATACAATCCAGGAGTGAGGGGAACAGCCCAGGAATGAGGGGAACAGTCCAGGAGTAAGGGGAACAATCCAGGAATGACGGGAACAGTTCAGGAGTGAGGGTAACATTCCAGGTATGAGGGGGACAGTCCAGGTGTGAGGGAGAATGTCCAGGAGTGAGGGGTACAATTCAGGAGTGAGGGGAACCGCCCAGGAATGAGGGGAACAGTCAAGGAGATAGGCGAAAAGTCCAGGAGTGAGGGGAACAGCACAGGAATGAGGCGAAAAAGCCCAGGAATGACAGATACAGTCCAGGAGTGTGGGAAACAGTCCAGGAATGAAGATGACAGTCCAGGAGTGTGGGGAACAATCCAGGAGGGAGGGGAACAGTCCAGGAATGAGAGGAACAGTCCAGGAGTGAGGGTGACAGTTCAGGAGTGAGGGTGGCAGTCCAGGAGTGAGGGTGACAGTCCAGGAGAGAGGGGCACAGTCCAGGAAAGAGAGGAAAAGTCCAGGAGTTAGTGTGATAGTCCAAGAGTGAGGGTGACAGTCCAGGAGAGAGGGAGATAGTCCAGGAGGGAGGGTGACAGTCCAGGAGTGAAGGGAACAGTCCAGGAGTGAGGGTGACAGTCCAGGAATGAGCGGGACAGTCCAGGAGTGAGGGTGAATATCCAGGAGTGAGGGAGACTGTCCAGGAGTGAGGGAGACAGTCCAGGAGTGAGGGTGACAGTCCAGGAGTGAGGGATACAATCCAGGAGTGAGGGGAACAGCCCAGGAGTGCGGGGATCAGTCCAGGAGTAAGGGGAACTGTCCAGGAATGAGGGGAACAATCCAGGAGTGAGGGTGACAATCCAGGAATGAGGGGGACAGTCCAGGAGTGAGGGAGAATCTCCAGGAGTGAGGAAGACTGTCCAGGAGTGAGGCAGACAGTCCAGGAGTGAGGGTGACAGTCCAGGAGTGAGGGAGACAGTCCCGGAGAGAGGGGAACAGTCCAGGAGAGAGGGAGATATTCCAGGAGTGAGGGTGACAATCCAGGAGTGAGGTTGACAGTCCAGGAGGGAGGGTGACAGTCCAGGAGTGAGGGGAACAGTCCAGGAGTGTGGGTAACTGTCCAGAAATGAGGGGGACAGTCCAGGAGTGAAGGTGAACATCCAGGAGTGAGGGAGACTGTCCAGGAGTGAGGGAGACAGTTCAGGAGTGAGGGTGGCAGTCCAGGAGTGAGGGTGACAGTCCAGGAGAGAGGGGCACAGTCCAGGAAAGAGAGGAAAAGTCCAGGAGTTAGTGTGATAGTCCAAGAGTGAGGGTGACAGTCCAGGAGAGAGGGAGATAGTCCAGGAGGGAGGGTGACAGTCCAGGAGTGAAGGGAACAGTCCAGGAGTGAGGGTGACAGTCCAGGAATGAGCGGGACAGTCCAGGAGTGAGGGTGAATATCCAGGAGTGAGGGAGACTGTCCAGGAGTGAGGGAGACAGTCCAGGAGTGAGGGTGACAGTCCAGGAGTGAGGGATACAATCCAGGAGTGAGGGGAACAGCCCAGGAGTGCGGGGATCAGTCCAGGAGTAAGGGGAACTGTCCAGGAATGAGGGGAACAATCCAGGAGTGAGGGTGACAATCCAGGAATGAGGGGGACAGTCCAGGAGTGAGGGAGAATCTCCAGGAGTGAGGAAGACTGTCCAGGAGTGAGGCAGACAGTCCAGGAGTGAGGGTGACAGTCCAGGAGTGAGGGAGACAGTCCCGGAGAGAGGGGAACAGTCCAGGAGAGAGGGAGATATTCCAGGAGTGAGGGTGACAATCCAGGAGTGAGGTTGACAGTCCAGGAGGGAGGGTGACAGTCCAGGAGTGAGGGGAACAGTCCAGGAGTGTGGGTAACTGTCCAGAAATGAGGGGGACAGTCCAGGAGTGAAGGTGAACATCCAGGAGTGAGGGAGACTGTCCAGGAGTGAGGGAGACAGTCCAGCAGTGGGGGTGACATTCAAGGACTGAGAAAGACAGTCCAGGAGTGAGGGTGACAGTCCAGGAGTGAGGGATACAATCCAGGAGTGAGGGGAACGGCCCAGGATTGAGGGGAACAGTCCAGGAGTAAGGGGAACAGTCCAGGAATGACGGGAACAGTTCAGGAGTGAGGGTAACATTCCAGGTATGAGGGGGACAGTCCAGGAGTGAGGGAGAATGTCCAGGAGTGAGGGGTATAATTCAGGAGTGAGGGGAACCGCCCAGGAATGAGGGGAACAGTCAAGGAGATAGGGGAACAGTCCAGGAGTGAGGGGAACAGCACAGGAATGAGGCGAAAAAGCCCAGGAATGACAGATACAGTCCAGGAGTGAGGGAAACAGTCCAGGAATGAAGATGACAGTCCAGGAGTGTGGGGAACAATCCAGGAGGGAGGGGAACAGTCCAGGAATGAGAGGAACAGTCCAGGAGTGAGGGTGACAGTTCAGGAGTGAGGGGCACAGACCAGGAGTGAGGGAAACAGCCCAGGATGGAGGGGAACAGTCCAGTAATGAGGGGAGCAGCCCAGGAATGAGGGGAAAAATGCCAGTAATGAGAGAGACAGTTCAGCAGTGAGGGGGACAGCCCAGGAGTGAGGGGAACAATCCAGGAATGAGGGGAACAGTCCAGGAGTGAGGGTGACAGTCCAGGAATGAGGGGGACAGCACAGGAGTGAGGGTGAATATCCAGGGGTGAGGGAGACTGTCCAGGAGTGAGGGAAGCAGTCCAGGAATGAGGGGAACTGTCCAGGAGTGAGGGTGACAGTCCAGGAATGAGGGGGACAGCACAGGAGTGAGGGTGAATATCCAGGGGTGAGGGAGACTGTCCAGGAGTGAGGGAAGCAGTCCAGGAATGAGGGGAACTGTCCAGGAATGAGGGGGACAGTCCAGGAGTGAGGGTGAATATCCAGGAGTGAGGGAGACTGTCCAGGAGTGAGGGAGACAGTCCAGGAGTGAGGGAGACAGTCCAGGAGTGAGGGATACAATCCAGGAGTGAGGGGAACAGCCCAGGAGTGCGGGGATCAGTCCAGGAGTAAGGGGAACTGTCCAGGAATGAGGGGAACAATCCAGGAGTGAGAGTGACAATCCAGGAATGAGGGGGACAGTCCAGGAGTGAGGGAGAATCTCCAGGAGTGAGGAAGACTGTCCAGGAGTGAGGCAGACAGTCCAGGAGTGAGGGTGACAGTCCAGGAGTGAGGGAGACAGTCCTGGAGAGAGGGGAACAGTCCAGGAGAGAGGGAGATATTCCAGGAGTGAGGGTGACAATCCAGGAGTGAGGTTGACAGTCCAGGAGGGAGGGTGACAGTCCAGGAGTGAGGGGAACAGTCCAGGAGTGTGGGTGACTGTCCAGGAATGAGGGGGACAGACCAGGAGTGAAGGTGAACATCCAGGAGTGAGGGAGACTGTCCAGGAGTGAGGGAGACAGTCCAGCAGTGGGGGTGACATTCAAGGACTGAGAAAGACAGTCCAGGAGTGAGGGTGACAGTCCAGGAGTGAGGGATACAATCCAGGATTGAGGGGAACAGCCCAGGAGTGAGGGGAACAGTCCAGGAGTAAGGGGAACAGTCCAGGAATGACGGGAACAGTTCAGGAGTGAGGGTAACATTCCAGGTATGAGGGGGACAGTCCAGGAGTGAGGGAGAATGTCCAGGAGTGAGGGGTACAATTCAGGAGTGAGGGGAACCGCCCAGGAATGAGGGGAACAGTCAAGGAGATAGGGGAACAGTCCAGGAGTGAGGGGAACAGCACAGGAATGAGGCGAAAAAGCCCAGGAATGACAGATACAGTCCAGGAGTGAGGGAAACAGTCCAGGAATGAAGATGACAGTCCAGGAGTGTGGGGAACAATCCAGGAGGGAGGGGAACAGTCCAGGAATGAGAGGAACAGTCCAGGAGTGAGGGTGACAGTTCAGGAGTGAGGGTGGCAGTCCAGGTGTGAGGGTGACAGTCCAGGAAAGAGGGGCACATTCCAGGAGTGAGGGAAACAGCCCAGGATGGAGGGGAACAGTCCAATAATGAGGGGAGCAGCCCAGGAATGAGGGGAAAAATGCCAGTAATGAGAGAGACAGTTCAGCAGTGAGGGGGACAGCCCAGGAGTGAGGGGAACAATCCAGGAATGAGGGGAACAGTCCAGGAGTGAGGGTGACAGTCCAGGAATGAGGGGGACAGCACAGGAGTGAGGGTGAATATCCAGGGGTGAGGGAGACTGTCCAGGAGTGAGGGAGACAGTCCAGGACTGAGAAAGACAGTCCGGTAGTGAGGGTGACAGTCCAGGAGCGAGGGGAACAGTCCAGGAGTGAGGGTGATTGTCCAGGAATGAGGGGGACAGTCCTGGAGTGAGGGTGAATATCCAGGATTGAGGGAGACTGTCCAGGAGTGAGGGAGACAGTCCAGGAGTGAGGGTGACAGTCCAGGACTGAGAAAGACAGTCCAGGAGTGAGGAAGACAGTCCAGGAGTGAGGGATACAATCCAGGCGTGAGGGGAACAGCCCAGGAGTGAGGGGATCAGTCCAGGAGTAAGGGGAACAGTCCAGGAATGAGGAGAACAGTCCAGGAGTGAGAGTGACAGTCCAGGAATGAGGAAGACAGTCCAGGAGTGAGGCAGACAGTTCCGGAGTGAGGGTGGCAGTCCAGGAGTGAGGGTGACAGTCCAGGAGAGAGGGGCACAGTCCTGGAATGAGGGGAACAGTCCAGAAGTGAGGGTGACAGTCCAGGAGTGAGGGTGGCAGTCCAGGAGTTAAGGTGACAGTCCAGGACTGAGGGTGACAGTCCAGGAGTGAGGGGAACAATCCACGAGGGAGGGGAACAGTCCAGGAATAAGAGGAACAGTCCAGGAGTGAGGGTAACAGTTCAGGAATGAGGGTGGCAGTCCAGGAGAGAGGGTGACAGTTCAGGAGTGAGGGTGGCAGTCCAGGAGTGAGGGTGACAGTCCAGGAGAGAGGGGCACAGTCCAGGAAAGAGAGGAAAAGTCCAGGAGTTAGTGTGATAGTCCAAGAGTGAGGGTGACAGTCCAGGAGAGAGGGAGATAGTCCAGGAGGGAGGGTGACAGTCCAGGAGTGAAGGGAACAGTCCAGGAGTGAGGGTGACAGTCCAGGAATGAGGGGGACAGTCCAGGAGTGAGGGTGAATATCCAGGAGTGAGGGAGACTGTCCAGGAGTGAGGGAGACAGTCCAGGAGTGAGGGTGACAGTCCAGGAGTGAGGGATACAATCCAGGAGTGAGGGGAACAGCCCAGGAGTGCGGGGATCAGTCCAGGAGTAAGGGGAACTGTCCAGGCATGAGGGGAACAATCCAGGAGTGAGAGTGACAATCCAGGAATGAGGGGGACAGTCCAGGAGTGAGGGAGAATCTCCAGGAGTGAGGAAGACTGTCCAGGAGTGAGGCAGACAGTCCAGGAGTGAGGGTGACAGTCCAGGAGTGAGGGAGACAGTCCCGGAGAGAGGGGAACAGTCCAGGAGAGAGGGAGATATTCCAGGAGTGAGGGTGACAATCCAGGAGTGAGGTTGACAGTCCAGGAGGGAGGGTGACAGTCCAGGAGTGAGGGGAACAGTCCAGGAGTGTGGGTGACTGTCCAGGAATGAGGGGGACAGTCCAGGAGTGAAGGTGAACATCCAGGAGTGAGGGAGACTGTCCAGGAGTGAGGGAGACAGTCCAGCAGTGGGGGTGACATTCAAGGACTGAGAAAGACAGTCCAGGAGTGAGGGTGACAGTCCAGGAGTGAGGGATACAATCCAGGAGTGAGGGTGACAGTCCAGGAATGAGGGGGACAGTCCAGGAGTGAGGGTGAATATCCAGGAGTGAGGGAGACTGTCCAGGAGTGAGGGAGACAGTCCAGGAGTGAGGGTGACAGTCCAGGAGTGAGGGATACAATCCAGGAGTGAGGGGAACAGCCCAGGAGTGCGGGGATCAGTCCAGGAGTAAGGGGAACTGTCCAGGAATGAGGGGAACAATCCAGGAGTGAGGGTGACAATCCAGGAATGAGGGGGACAGTCCAGGAGTGAGGGAGAATCTCCAGGAGTGAGGAAGACTGTCCAGGAGTGAGGCAGACAGTCCAGGAGTGAGGGTGACAGTCCAGGAGTGAGGGAGACAGTCCCGGAGAGAGGGGAACAGTCCAGGAGAGAGGGAGATATTCCAGGAGTGAGGGTGACAATCCAGGAGTGAGGTTGACAGTCCAGGAGGGAGGGTGACAGTCCAGGAGTGAGGGGAACAGTCCAGGAGTGTGGGTGACTGTCCAGGAATGATGGGGACAGTCCAGGAGTGAAGGTGAACATCCAGGAGTGATGGAGACTGTCCAGGAGTGAGGGAGACAGTCCAGCAGTGGGGGTGACATTCAAGGACTGAGAAAGACAGTCCAGGAGTGAGGGTGACAGTCCAGGAGTGAGGGATACAATCCAGGAGTGAGGGGAACGGCCCAGGAGTGAGGGGAACAGTCCAGGAGTAAGGGGAACAGTCCAGGAATGACGGGAACAGTTCAGGAGTGAGGGTAACATTCCAGGTATGAGGGGGACAGTCCAGGAGTGAGGGAGAATGTCCAGGAGTGAGGGGTACAATTCAGGAGTGAGGGGAACCGCCCAGGAATGAGGGGAACAGTCAAGGAGATAGGGGAACAGTCCAGGAGTGAGGGGAACAGCACAGGAATGAGGCGAAAAAGCCCAGGAATGACAGATACAGTCCAGGAGTGAGGGAAACAGTCCAGGAATGAAGATGACAGTCCAGGAGTGTGGGGAACAATCCAGGAGGGAGGGGAACAGTCCAGGAATGAGAGGAACAGTCCAGGAGTGAGGGTGACAGTTCAGGAGTGAGGGGCACAGACCAGGAAAGAGGGGCACATTCCAGGAGTGAGGGAAACAGCCCAGGATGGAGGGGAACAGTCCAGTAATGAGGGGAGCAGCCCAGGAATGAGGGGAAAAATGCCAGTAATGAGAGAGACAGTTCAGCAGTGAGGGGGACAGCCCAGGAGTGAGGGGAACAATCCAGGAATGAGGGGAACAGTCCAGGAGTGAGGGTGACAGTCCAGGAATGAGGGGGACAGCACAGGAGTGAGGGTGAATATCCAGGGGTGATGGAGACTGTCCAGGAGTGAGGGAAGCAGTCCAGGAATGAGGGGAACTGTCCAGGAGTGAGGGTGACAGTCCAGGAATGAGGGGGACAGCACAGGAGTGAGGGTGAATATCCAGGGGTGAGGGAGACTGTCCAGGAGTGAGGGAAGCAGTCCAGGAATGAGGGGAACTGTCCAGGAATGAGGGGGACAGTCCAGGAGTGAGGGTGAATATCCAGGAGTGAGGGAGACTGTCCAGGAGTGAGGGAGACAGTCCAGGAGTGAGGGTGACAGTCCAGGAGTGAGGGATACAATCCAGGAGTGAGGGGAACAGCCCAGGAGTGCGGGGATCAGTCCAGGAGTAAGGGGAACTGTCCAGGAATGAGGGGAACAATCCAGGAGTGAGAGTGACAATCCAGGAATGAGGGGGACAGTCCAGGAGTGAGGGAGAATCTCCAGGAGTGAGGAAGACTGTCCAGGAGTGAGGCAGACAGTCCAGGAGTGAGGGTGACAGTCCAGGAGTGAGGGAGACAGTCCCGGAGAGAGGGGAACAGTCCAGGAGAGAGGGAGATATTCCAGGAGTGAGGGTGACAATCCAGGAGTGAGGTTGACAGTCCAGGAGGGAGGGTGACAGTCCAGGAGTGAGGGGAACAGTCCAGGAGTGTGGGTGACTGTCCAGGAATGAGGGGGACAGACCAGGAGTGAAGGTGAACATCCAGGAGTGAGGGAGACTGTCCAGGAGTGAGGGAGACAGTCCAGCAGTGGGGGTGACATTCAAGGACTGAGAAAGACAGTCCAGGAGTGAGGGTGACAGTCCAGGAGTGAGGGATACAATCCAGGAGTGAGGGGAACAGCCCAGGACTGAGGGGAACAGTCCAGGAGTAAGGGGAACAGTCCAGGAATGACGGGAACAGTTCAGGAGTGAGGGTAACATTCCAGGTATGAGGGGGACAGTCCAGGAGTGAGGGAGAATGTCCAGGAGTGAGGGGTACAATTCAGGAGTGAGGGGAACCGCCCAGGAATGAGGGGAACAGTCAAGGAGATAGGGGAACAGTCCAGGAGTGAGGGGAACAGCACAGGAATGAGGCGAAAAAGCCCAGGAATGACAGATACAGTCCAGGAGGGAGGGGAACAGTCCAGGAATGAGAGGAACAGTCCAGGAGTGAGGGTGACAGTTCAGGAGTGAGGGTGGCAGTCCAGGTGTGAGGGTGGCAGTCCAGGAAAGAGGGGCACATTTCAGGAGTGAGGGAAACAGCCCAGGATGGAGGGGAACAGTCCAGTAATGAGGGGAGCAGCCCAGGAATGAGGGGAAAAATGCCAGTAATGAGAGAGACAGTTCAGCAGTGAGGGGGACAGCCCAGGAGTGAGGGGAACAATCCAGGAATGAGGGGAACTGTCCAGGAGTGAGGGTGACAGTCCAGGAATGAGGGGGACAGCACAGGAGTGAGGGTGAATATCCAGGGGTGAGGGAGACTGTCCAGGAGTGAGGGAGACAGTCCAGGACTGAGAAAGACAGTCCGGTAGTGAGGGTGACAGTCCAGGAGCGAGGGGAACAGTCCAGGAGTGATGGTGATTGTCCAGGAATGAGGGGGACAGTCCTGGAGTGAGGGTGAATATCCAGGATTGAGGGAGACTGTCCAGGAGTGAGGGAGACAGTCCAGGAGTGAGGGTGACAGTCCAGGACTGAGAAAGACAGTCCAGGAGTGAGGAAGACAGTCCAGGAGTGAGGGATACAATCCAGGCGTGAGGGGAACAGCCCAGGAGTGAGGGGATCAGTCCAGGAGTAAGGGGAACAGTCCAGGAATGAGGAGAACAGTCCAGGAGTGAGGGTGACAGTCCAGGAATGAGGAAGACTGTCCAGGAGTGAGGCAGACAGTTCCGGAGTGAGGGTGGCAGTCCAGGAGTGAGGGTGACAGTCCAGGAGAGAGGGGCACAGTCCTGGAATGAGGGGAACAGTCCAGAAGTGAGGGTGGCAGTCCAGGAGTTAAGGTGACAGTCCAGGACTGAGGGTGACAGTCCAGGAGTGAGGGGAACAATCCACGAGGGAGGGGAACAGTCCAGGAATAAGAGGAACAGTCCAGGAGTGAGGGTAACAGTTCAGGAATGAGGGTGGCAGTCCAGGAGTGAGGGTGACAGTTCAGGAGTGAGGGTGGCAGTCCAGGAGTGAGGGTGACAGTCCAGGAGAGAGGGGCACAGTCCCGGAAAGAGAGGAAAAGTCCAGGAGTTAGTGTGATAGTCCAAGAGTGAGGGTGACAGTCCAGGAGAGAGGGAGATAGTCCAGGAGGGAGGGTGACAGTCCAGGAGTGAAGGGAACAGTCCAGGAGTGAGGGTGACAGTCCAGGAATGAGGGGGACAGTCCAGGAGTGAGGGTGAATATCCAGGAGTGAGGGAGACTGTCCAGGAGTGAGGGAGACAGTCCAGGAGTGAGGGTGACAGTCCAGGAGTGAGGGATACAATCCAGGAGTGAGGGGAACAGCCCAGGAGTGCGGGGATCAGTCCAGGAGTAAGGGGAACTGTCCAGGCATGAGGGGAACAATCCAGGAGTGAGAGTGACAATCCAGGAATGAGGGGGACAGTCCAGGAGTGAGGGAGAATCTCCAGGAGTGAGGAAGACTGTCCAGGAGTGAGGCAGACAGTCCAGGAGTGAGGGTGACAGTCCAGGAGTGAGGGAGACAGTCCCGGAGAGAGGGGAACAGTCCAGGAGAGAGGGAGATATTCCAGGAGTGAGGGTGACAATCCAGGAGTGAGGTTGACAGTCCAGGAGGGAGGGTGACAGTCCAGGAGTGAGGGGAACAGTCCAGGAGTGTGGGTGACTGTCCAGGAATGAGGGGGACAGTCCAGGAGTGAAGGTGAACATCCAGGAGTGAGGGAGACTGTCCAGGAGTGAGGGAGACAGTCCAGCAGTGGGGGTGACATTCAAGGACTGAGAAAGACAGTCCAGGAGTGAGGGTGACAGTCCAGGAGTGAGGGATACAATCCAGGAGTGAGGGAAACGGCCCAGGAGTGAGGGGAACAGTCCAGGAGTAAGGGGAACAGTCCAGGAATGACGGGAACAGTTCAGGAGTGAGGGTAACATTCCAGGTATGAGGGGGACAGTCCAGGAGTGAGGGAGAATGTCCAGGAGTGAGGGGTACAATTCAAGAGTGAGGGGAACCGCCCAGGAATGAGGGGAACAGTCAAGGAGATAGGGGAACAGTCCAGGAGTGAGGGGAACAGCACAGGAATGAGGCGAAAAAGCCCAGGAATGACAGATACAGTCCAGGAGTGAGGGAAACAGTCCAGGAATGAAGATGACAGTCCAGAGGTGTGGGGAACAATCCATGAAGGAGGGGAACAGTCCAGGAATGAGAGGAACAGTCCAGGAGTGAGGGTGACAGTTCAGGAGTGAGGGGCACAGACCAGGAAAGAGGGGCACATTCCAGGAGTGAGGGAAACAGCCCAGGATGGAGGGGAACAGTCCAGTAATGAGGGGAGCAGCCCAGGAATGAGGGGAAAAATGCCAGTAATGAGAGAGACAGTTCAGCAGTGAGGGGGACAGCCCAGGAGTGAGGGGAACAATCCAGGAATGAGGGGAACAGTCCAGGAGTGAGGGTGACAGTCCAGGAGTGAGGGATACAATCCAGGAGTGAGGGGAACAGCCCAGGAGTGCGGGGATCAGTCCAGGAGTAAGGGGAACTGTCCAGGCATGAGGGGAACAATCCAGGAGTGAGAGTGACAATCCAGGAATGAGGGGGACAGTCCAGGAGTGAGGGAGAATCTCCAGGAGTGAGGAAGACTGTCCAGGAGTGAGGCAGACAGTCCAGGAGTGAGGGTGACAGTCCAGGAGTGAGGGAGACAGTCCCGGAGAGAGGGGAACAGTCCAGGAGTGAGGGAGATATTCCAGGAGTGAGGGTGACAATCCAGGAGTGAGGTTGACAGTCCAGGAGGGAGGGTGACAGTCCAGGAGTGAGGGGAACAGTCCAGGAGTGTGGGTGACTGTCCAGGAATGAGGGGGACAGTCCAGGAGTGAAGGTGAACATCCAGGAGTGAGGGAGACTGTCCAGGAGTGAGGGAGACAGTCCAGCAGTGGGGGTGACATTCAAGGACTGAGAAAGACAGTCCAGGAGTGAGGGTGACATTCCAGGAGTGAGGGATACAATCCAGGAGTGAGGGGAACGGCCCAGGAGTGAGGGGAACAGTCCAGGAGTAAGGGGAACAGTCCAGGAATGACGGGAACAGTTCAGGAGTGAGGGTAACATTCCAGGTATGAGGGGGACAGTCCAGGAGTGAGGGAGAATGTCCAGGAGTGAGGGGTACAATTCAAGAGTGAGGGGAACCGCCCAGGAATGAGGGGAACAGTCAAGAAGATAGGGGACCAGTCCAGGAGTGAGGGGAACAGCACAGGAATGAGGCGAAAAAGCCCAGGAATGACAGATACAGTCCAGGAGTGAGGGAAACAGTCCAGGAATGAAGATGACAGTCCAGAAGTGTGGGGAACAATCCATGAAGGAGGGGAACAGTCCAGGAATGAGAGGAACAGTCCAGGAGTGAGGGTGACAGTTCAGGAGTGAGGGGCACAGACCAGGAAAGAGGGGCACATTCCAGGAGTGAGGGAAACAGCCCAGGATGGAGGGGAACAGTCCAGTAATGAGGGGAGCAGCCCAGGAATGAGGGGAAAAATGCCAGTAATGAGAGAGACAGTTCAGCAGTGAGGGGGACAGCCCAGGAGTGAGGGGAACAATCCAGGAATGAGGGGAACAGTCCAGGAGTGAGGGTGACAGTCCAGGAATGAGGGGGACAGCACAGGAGTGAGGGTGAATATCCAGGGGTGAGGGAGACTGTCCAGGAGTGAGGGAAGCAGTCCAGGAATGAGGGGAACTGTCCAGGAATGAGGGGGACAGTCCAGGAGTGAGGGTGAATATCCAGGGGTGAGGGAGACTGTCCAGGAGAGAGGGAGACAGACCAGGAGTGAGGGTGACAGTCCAGGACAGAGAAAGACAGTCCAGGAGTGAGGGTGACAGTCCAGGAGAGAGTGATACAATCCATGAGTGAGGGAAACAGCCCAGGAGTGAGGGGAACAGTCTGGGAATAAGGGGAACAGTGCAGGAGTGAGGGTGACAGTTCAGGACTGAGGGAGACAGTCCAGGAGTGAGGGAGACAGTCCAGGAGTGAGGGGAACAGTCCAGAAGAGAGGGCGACAGTCCAGGAGTGAGGGTGACAGTCCAGGAGTGAGGGTGACAGTCCAGGAGTGAGGGGAACATTCCAGGAGTTAGGGTGACAGTCAACGATGAGGGTGACAATCCAGGACTGAGGGTGACAGTCCAGGGGTGAGGATGACAGTCCAGGAGTGAGGGTGACAATCCAGGAGTGAGGGGAACAGTCCAGGAGTGAGGGGAAGGATCCAGGAATTCGAGGACAGCCCAGGAATGTGGGGGACAGTCCAGGAGTGAGGGTGAATGTCCAGGAGTGAGGGTGACAGTCCAGGAGTGAGAAAGACAGTCCAAGAATGAGGGTGACAGTCCAGGAGTGAAGGGAACAGTCCAGGCGTGAGGGTGACAGTCCAGGAATGAGGGGGACAGTCCAGGAGTGAGGGTGATTATCCAGGAGTGAGGGAGACTGTCCAGGAGTGAGGGAGACAGTCCAGGAGTGAGGGTGACAGTCCAGGAGTGAGGGATACAATCCAGGAGTGAGGGGAACAGCCCAGGAGTGCGGGGATCAGTCCAGGAGTAAGGGGAACTGTCCAGGAATGAGGGGAACAATCCAGGAGTGAGGGTGACAATCCAGGAATGAGGGGGACAGTCCAGGAGTGAGGCAGACATTCCAGGAGTGAGGAAGACTGTCCAGGAGTGAGGGTGACAGTCCAGGAGTGAGGGTGACAGTCCAGGAGTGAGGGGAACAATTCGGGAGTGAGGGGAACAATCCAGGAGTGAAGGGAAAAGTCCATGAGTGAGAGGAACAGTCCAAGAGTGATTTAGTAAAGGGGACAGTTCAGAGGTGAGGGGGACAGTCCAGGAGTGAGGGGTACAGTTCAGGCGTGAGGGAGAGAGTCCAGGAGTGAGGGGAACAGTCCAGGAGTGTGGATGACAGTGCAGGAATGAGGGGGAAAGTCCATGAGTGAGGGTGAATGTCCAGGAGTGAGGGTTACAGTCCAGGAGTGAGGGTAACATTCCAGGACTGAGAAAGACAGACCAGGAGTGAGGGTGACAGTCCAAGAGAGAGGGAGACAGTCCAGGAGTGAGGGTGACAGTCCAGGAGTGAGGGGAACAGTCCAGAAGTGAAGGTGACAGTCCAAGAATGAGGGGGACAGTCCAGGAGTGAGGGTAAATATCCAGGAGTGAGGGAGACAGTCCAGGAGTGAGGGGTACAATCCAGGAGTGAGGGAGAATGTCCAGGAATGAGGGAGACAGTCCAGGAGTGAGGTGTACAATCCAGGAGTGAGGGAGAATGTCCAGGAATGAGGGAGACTGTCCAGGAGTGAGGCAGACAGTCCAGGAGTGAGGGGAACAGTCCAGGAGTAATGGGAACAGTCCAGGAATGAGGGGAACAGTCCAGGAGTGAGGTTGACAGACCGGGAGAGAGGGAGACAGTCCAGTAGTGAGTGTTACAGTCCAGGAGTGAGGGTAACAGTCCAGGAGTGAGGGTGACTGTCCATGAATGAGGGTGACAGTCCAGGAGTGAGGGGAACAGTCCAGGAGTGTGTGTGACCGTCCAGGAATGAGGGGGACAGTCCATGAGTGAGGGTGAATGTCCAGGAGTGAGAGTGACATTCCAGGACTGGGAAAAACAGACCAGGATTGAGGGTGACAGTCCAAGAGAGAGGGAGACAGTCCAGGAGTGAGGGGAACAGTCCAGGAGTGAGAGGATCAGTCCAGGAGTAAGGGGAACAGTGCAGGAATGAGTGGGACAGTTCAGGAGTGAGGGAGAATGTCCAGGAGTGAGGCAGTCAGACCAGGAGTGAGGGTGACAGTCTAGGAGTAAGGGGAACAGTCCAGGAATGAGGGGAACAGTCCAGGAGTGAGGGTGAGAGTCCAGGAATGAGGGGCACAGTCCAGGAGTGAGGCAGACATTCCAGGAGTGAGGAAGACTGTCCAGGAGTGAGAGTGACAGTCCAGGAGTGAGGGTGACAGTCCAGGAGTGAGGGGAACAATCCAAGAGTGAGGGGAACAATCCAGGAGTGAAGGGAACAGTCCAGGAGTGAGGGGAACAGTCCAGGAGTGAGGGGAACAATCCAGGAGTGAAGGGAACAGTCCATGAGTGAGAGGAACAGTCCAAGAGTGATTTAGTAGAGGGGACAGTTCAGTAGTGAGGGGGACAGTCCAGGAGTGAGGGCTACAGTTCAGGCGTGAGGGGGAGAGTCCAGGAGTGAGGGGAACAGTCCAGGATTGTGGGTGACAGTCCAGGAATGAGGGGGAAAGTCCATGAGTGAGGGTGAATGTCCAGGAGTGAGGGTTACAATCCAGGAGTGAGGGTAACATTCCAGGACTGAGAAAGACAGACCATGATTGAGGGTGACAGTCCAAGAGAGAGGGAGACAGTCCAGGAGTGAGGGTGACAGTCCAGGAGTGAGGGGAACAGTCCAGAAGTGAAGGTGACAGTCCAAGAATGAGGGGGACAGTCCAGGAGTGAGGGTAAATATCCAGGAGTGAGGGAGACAGTCCAGGAGTGAGGGTAACATTCCAGGACTGAGACAGACAGTCCAGGACTGAGGGTGACAGTCCAGGAGTGAGGGGAACAATCCAGGAGTGAGGGAGAATGTCCAGGAATGAGGGAGACTGTCCAGGAGTGAGGCAGACAGTCCAGGAGTGAGGGGAACAGTCCAGGAGTAAGGGGAACAGTCCAGGAATGGGGGGAACAGTCCAGGAGTGAGGGAGAATGTCCAGGAATGAGGGGCACAGTCCAGGAGTGAGGGAGAATGTCCAGGTTGAGGGTGACTGTCCAGGATGAGGGTGACTGTCCAAGAGTGAGGGGAACAATCCAGGTGTGAGGGGCACAGTCCAGGAGTTAATGGAACAGTCCAGGAGTGAGGGGAACAGTCTATCAGTGAGGGGAACAGCCCAGGAGGGAGGGGAACAGTCCAGGAGTAAGGGGTACATTCCAGGAGTGAGGGGAACAGTCCAGGAGTGAGGGGAACAGTCCAGGAGTGAGGTGTACAATCCAGGAGTGAGGGGAACAGCCCTGGAATGAGGGGAAAAAGCTCAGGAATGACAGATACAGTCCAGGAGTGAGGGGAACAGTCCAGGAATGAGGGTGACAGTCCAGAAGTGTGGGGAACAATCCAGGAGGGAGGGGAATAGTCCAGGAATGAGAGGAACAGTCCAGGATTGAGGGTGACAGTCCAGGAATGAGGGGCACAGTCCAGGAGTGATCGAGAATCTCCAGGAGTGAGGAAGACTGTCCAGGAGTGAGGGTGACAGTCCAGGAGTGAGGGTGACAGTCCAGTAGTGAGGGAGACAGTCCAGGAGTGAGGGGAACAGTCCAAGAGAAAGGGAGACAGTCCAGGAGTGAGGGTGACAGTCCAGGAGCGAGGTTGACATTCCAGGAGTGAGAGGAACATTCCAGGATTGAGGGGAACAGTCCAGGAGTTCAGGTGACAGTCAAGGAGTGAGGTTGACAGTCCAGGAGAGAGGGTGACAATCCAGGAGTGAGGGGAACAGTCCAGGATTGAGGGGAACAATCCAGGAGTGAAGGGAACAGTCCATGAGTGAGAGGAACAGTCCAAGAGTGATTTAGTAGTGAGGGGACAGTTCAGGAGTGAGGGGGACAGTCCAGGAATGCGGGTGACAGTTCAGGCGTGAGGGGGAGACTCCAGGAGTGAGGGGAACAGTCCAGGAGTGAGGCAGACAGTCCAGGAGTGAGGGTGACAGTCTAGGAGTAAGGGGAACAGTCCAGGAATGAGGGGAACAGTCCAGTAGTGAGGGTGACAGTCCAGGAATGATGGGCACAGTCCAGTAGTGAGGGAGAATCTCCAGGAGTGAGGAAGACTGTCCAGGAGTGAGGCAGACAGTCCAGGAGTGACGGTGACTGTCCAGTAATGAGGGAGACAGTCCAAGTTTGAGGGGAACAGTCCAGGAGAGAGGGAGACAGT
This sequence comes from Carcharodon carcharias, assembly GCF_017639515.1. Lineage (NCBI taxonomy): Eukaryota > Metazoa > Chordata > Chondrichthyes > Lamniformes > Lamnidae > Carcharodon > Carcharodon carcharias. Next base: position 79,216,228 of record NC_054475.1, on the reverse strand, counting down.
CCAGGAGTGAGGGTGACAGTCCAGGAGTGAGGTTGACAGTCCAGGAGTGAGAGGAACAGTCCATGAGTGAGATGAACAATCTGAGAGTGATTTAGTAGTGAGGGGACAGTTCAGGAGTGAGGGGGACAGTCCAGGAATGAAGGGGACAGTTCACGCGTGAGGGGGAGAGTCCAGGAGTGATGGGAACAGTCCAGGAGTGTGGTTGACAGTCCAGGAATGATGGGCACAGTCCAGGAGTGAGGGAGAATCTCCAGGAGTGAGGAAGACTGTCCAGGAGTGAGGCAGACATTCCAGGAGTGAGGGGAACAGTCCATGAGTGAGATGAACAATCCAAGAGTGATTTAGTAGTGAGGGGACAGTTCAGGAGTGAGGGGGACAGTCCAGGAATGAAGGGGACAGTTTAGGCGTGAGGGGGAGAGTCCAGGAGTGATGGGAACAGTCCAGGAGTGTGGGTGACAGTCCAGGAATGTGGGGGACAGTCCATGAGTGAGGGAGACTGTCCAGGAGTGAGGGAGACAGTCCAGGAGTGAGGGGAACAGTCCAGGAGTGAGGGGGACAGTCCAAGAATGAGGGGACAGTCAAGGAGTGGGGGTGAATATCCAGGAGTGCGGGAGACAGTCCAGGAGTGAGGGGTACAATCCAGGAGTGAGGGAGAATATCCAGGAGTGAGCGAGACTGTGCAGGAGTGAGGCAGACAGTCCAGGATTGAGGGGAACAGTCCAGGAGTAAGGGGAACAGTCCAGGAATGAGGGGAACAGTCCAGGAGTTCGGGTGACTGTCAAGGATGAGGGTGACAGTCCAGGAGTGAGGTCTCCCTCACTCCTGGATATTCACCCTCACTCCTGGACTGTCCCCCTCATTCTTGGGCAGTCACCCTCACTCCTGTACTGTTCCCCTCACTCCTGGACTGTCACCCTCACTACTGGACTGTCTCCCTCTCTCCTGGACTGTCACCCTCACTCCTGGACTGTTCATCTCATTCCTGGACTGTTCCCCTCCCTCCTGGATTGTTCTCCACACTTCTGGACTGTCACCCTCATTCCTGGACTGTTCCCCTCACTCTTGGACTGTATCTGTCATTCCTGGGCTTTTTCCCCTCATTCCTGGTCAGTTCCCCTCACTCCTGGACTGTTCCCCTCCCTCCTGGATTGTTCCACACAATTCTGAACTGTCACCCTCATTCCTGGACTGTTCCCCTCCCTCCAGGACTGTATCTGTCATTCCTGGGCTTTTTCCCCTCATTCCTGGGCTGCTCCCCTCACTCTTGGATTGTACACCTCACTCCTGGACTGTTCCCCTAACTCCTGGACTGTTCCCCTCACTCCTGGGCTGTTCCCCTCACTGCTAGACTGTTCCGCTCAATCCTGGACTGTTCCGTTAACTCCTGGACTGTGCCCCTCACTCCTGGATTGTTCCCCTCACTCTTGGACGGTCACCCTCATCCTGTCGAGTCACCCTTATCCTGGACTCTTCCCCTCGCTCCTGCACTGTCTCCCTCACTCCTGGATTGTCACACTAACTTCTGGACTGCCTGCCTCACGCCTGGACAGTCTCCCTCTCTCCTGGACATTCTCCCTCACTCCTGGACTGTCCCCCTCATTCCTGGACTGTCACCCTCACTCCTGGACTGTTCTCCTCATTCCTGGACTGTTCCCCTTACTCCTGGACTGTTCCCCTCAATCCTGGACTGTCTGCCTCACTCCTGGACAGTCTCCGTCACTCCTGGATATTCTCCCTCACTCCTGGATATTCACGCCCACTCCTTGACAGTCCCCCTCATTCTTGGACTGTCCCCCTCACTCCTGGACTGTTCCCGTCACTCCTGGACTGTCTCCCTCACTCCTGGACAGTCTCCCTCACTCCTGGACAGTCTCCCTCACTCCTGGACATTCACCCTCACTCATGGACTGTCCCCTACATGCCTGGACTGTCACCCACACTCCTGGACTGACCCCTCACTACTAAATCACTCTTGGATTGTTCATCTCACTCATGGACTGTTCCCCTCACTCCTGGATTGTCCCCCTCACTCCTGGACTGTCATCCTCACTCCTGGAGTGTCATCCTCACTCCTAGACTGTCACCTCCAGGAGTGAGGGTGACAGTCTAGGAGAGAGTGAGGCAGTCCAGTAGTGAGGGTGACAGACCAGGAGTGAGGGGAACAGTCCAGGAGTGTGGGGGACTACCCAGGATTGAGGGGGACAGTCCAGGAGTGAGGGTGAACATCCAGGAGTGAGGGAGACTGTCCAGGAGTGAGGGAGAATGTCCAGGATTGAGGGTGACAGTCCAGAAGTGTGGGGAACAGTCGAGGAATGAGAGGAACAGTCCAGGAGTGAGGGTGACAGTCCAGGAGAGAGGGAGACCGTCCAGTAGTGAGGGTGATAGTCCAGGAGTCAGGGAACAGTCCAGGAGTGAGAGTGACTGTCCAAGAATGAGGGGGACAGTCCCAGAGTGAGGGTGAATATCCAGGAGTGAGGGAGACTGTCCAGGAGTGAGGGTGACAGTCCAGGAGAGAGGGAGACAGTCCAGTAGTGAGGGTGACAGTCCAGGAGTGAGGGGAACAGTCCAGGAGGGTGGGTGACTGTCCAGGAATGAGGGGGACAGTCCAGGAGTGAAGGTGAACATCCAGGAGTGAGGGAGACTGTCCAGGAGTGAGGGAGACAGTCCAGGAGGGAGGGTGACAGTCCAGGAGTGAAGGGAACAGTCCAGGAGTGAGGGTGACAGTCCAGGAATGAGGGGGACAGTCCAGGAGTGAGGGTGAATATCCAGGAGTGAGGGAGACTGTCCAGGAGTGCGGGAGACAGTCCAGGAGTGAGGGTGACAGTCCAGGAGTGAGGGATACAATCCAGGAGTGAGGGGAACAGCCCAGGAGTGCGGGGATCAGTCCAGGAGTAAGGGGAACTGTCCAGGAATGAGGGGAACAATCCAGGAGTGAGGGTGACAATCCAGGAATGAGGGGGACAGTCCAGGAGTGAGGGAGAATCTCCAGGAGTGAGGAAGACTGTCCATGAGTGAGGCAGACAGTCCAGGAGTGAGGGTGACAGTCCAGGAGTGAGGGAGACAGTCCCGGAGAGAGGGGAACAGTCCAGGAGAGAGGGAGATATTCCAGGAGTGAGGGTGACACTCCAGGAGTGAGGTTGACAGTCCAGGAGGGAGGGTGACAGTCCAGGAATGAGGGGGACAGTCCAGGAGTGAGGGAGAATGTCCAGGAGTGAGGCATACAGTCCAGGAGTGAGGGTGACAGGCCAGGAGTGAGGGGAACAATCCAGATGAGAGGGAGACAGTCCAGGAGTGAGGGTGACAGTCCAGGAGTGAGGCAGACAGTCCAGGAATGAGGGGAACAGACCAGGAGAGAGGGAGACAACCAGGACTGAGGGTGACAGTCCAGGAGTGCGGGGAACATTCCAGGAATGAGGGGAACAGTCCAGGAGTGAGGGTGACAGTCCAGGAATGAGGGGGACAGTCCAGGAGTGAGGGTGAATATCCAGGTGTGAGGGAGACTGTCCAGGAGTGCGGGAGACAGTCCAGGAGTGAGGGTGACAGTCCAGGAGTGAGGGATACAATCCAGGAGTGAGGGGAACAGCCCAGGAGTGCGGGGATCAGTCCAGGAGTAAGGGGAACTGTCCAGGAATGAGGGGAACAATCCAGGAGTGAGGGTGACAATCCAGGAATGAGGGGGACAGTCCAGGAGTGAGGGAGAATCTCCAGGAGTGAGGAAGACTGTCCATGAGTGAGGCAGACAGTCCAGGAGTGAGGGTGACAGTCCAGGAGTGAGGGAGACAGTCCCGGAGAGAGGGGAACAGTCCAGGAGAGAGGGAGATATTCCAGGAGTGAGGGTGACAGTCCAGGAGTGAGGTTGACAGTCCAGGAGGGAGGGTGACAGTCCAGGAATGAGGGGGACAGTCCAGGAGTGAGGGAGAATGTCCAGGAGTGAGGCATACAGTCCAGGAGTGAGGGTGACAGGCCAGGAGTGAGGGGAACAATCCAGATGAGAGGGAGACAGTCCAGGAGTGAGGGTGACAGGCCAGGAGTGAGGGGAACAATCCAGATGAGAGGGAGACAGTCCAGGAGTGAGGGTGACAGTCCAGGAGTGAGGCAGACAGTCCAGGAATGAGGGGAACAGACCAGGAGAGAGGGAGACAACCAGGACTGAGGGTGACAGTCCAGGAGTGCGGGGAACATTCCAGGAATGAGGGGAACAGTCCAGGAGTGAGGGTGACAGTCTAGGATGAGGGTGACAGTCCACGAGTGAGGATGACAGTCCAGGAGTGAGGATGACAGTCCAGGAGTGCGGTTGACAATCCAGGAGTGAGGGGAACAGACCAGGAGTGAACGGAACAATCCAGGAATTTGAGGACACCCAGGAGGGAGGATGACAGTCCAGGAGTGAGGGAAAGAATCCCGGAGTGAGGGAATAGTCCGGAGTTAGCGAAACAGCCCAGGAGTGAGGGGGACAGTTCAGGCGTGCGGGGAAGAGTCCAGGAGTGAGGGGAACTGTCCAGGAGTTTGGGTGACAGTCCAGGAAGGAGGGGGATAGGCCATGAGTGAGGGTGAAGGTCCAGGAGTGTGGGAGACTGTCCAGGAGTGAGGAAGACTGTCCAGGAGAGAGGGTGACAGTCCAGGACTGAGAAAGACAGTCCGGTAGTGAGGGTGACAGTCCAGGAGCGAGGGGAACAGTCCAGGAGTGAGGGTGATTGTCCAGGAATGAGGGGGACAGTCCTGGAGTGAGGGAGACAGTCCAGGAGTGAGGGTGACAGTCCAGGACTGTGAAAGACAGTCCAGGAGTGAGGAAGACAGTCCAGGAGTGAGGGATACAATCCAGGCGTGAGGGGAACAGCCCAGGAGTGAGGGGATCAGTCCAGGAGTAAGGGGAACAGTCCAGGAATGAGGAGAACAGTCCAGGAGTGAGGGTGACAGTCCAGGAATGAGGAAGAATGTCCAGGGTTGAGGCAGACAGTTCCGGAGTGAGGGTGGCAGTCCAGGAGTGAGGGTGACAGTCCAGGAGAGAGGGGCACAGTCCTGGAATGAGGGGAACAGTCCAGAAGTGAGGGTGACAGTCCAGAAGTGAGGGTGACAGTCCAGGAGTGAGGGTGGCAGTCCAGGAGTTTAGGTGACAGTCCAGGACTGAGGGTGACAGTCCAGGAGTGAGGGGAACAATCCACGAGGGAGGGGAACAGTCCAGGAATAAGAGGAACAGTCCAGGAGTGAGGGTAACAGTTCAGGAATGAGGGTGGCAGTCCAAGAGTGAGGGTGACAGTCCAGGAGAGAGGGAGATAGTCCAGGAGGGAGGGTGACAGTCCAGGAGTGAAGGGAACAGTCCAGGAGTGAGGGTGACAGTCCAGGAATGAGGGGGACAGTCCAGGAGTGAGGGTGAATATCCAGGAGTGAGGGAGACTGTCCAGGAGTGAGGGAGACAGTCCAGGAGTGAGGGTGACAGTCCAGGAGTGAGGGATACAATCCAGGAGTGAGGGGAACAGCCCAGGAGTGCGGGGATCAGTCCAGGAGTAAGGGGAACTGTCCAGGAATGAGGGGAACAATCCAGGAGTGAGAGTGACAATCCAGGAATGAGGGGGACAGTCCAGGAGTGAGGGAGAATCTCCAGGAGTGAGGAAGACTGTCCAGGAGTGAGGCAGACAGTCCAGGAGTGAGGGTGACAGTCCAGGAGTGAGGGAGACAGTCCCGGAGAGAGGGGAACAGTCCAGGAGAGAGGGAGATATTCCAGGAGTGAGGGTGACAATCCAGGAGTGAGGTTGACAGTCCAGGAGGGAGGGTGACAGTCCAGGAGTGAGGGGAACAGTCCAGGAGTGTGGGTGACTGTCCAGGAATGAGGGGGACAGTCCAGGAGTGAAGGTGAACATCCAGGAGTGAGGGAGACTGTCCAGGAGTGAGGGAGACAGTCCAGGAATGAGGGGGACAGCACAGGAGTGAGGGTGAATATCCAGGGGTGAGGGAGACTGTCCAGGAGTGAGGGAAGCAGTCCAGGAATGAGGGGAACTGTCCAGGAATGAGGGGGACAGTCCAGGAGTGAGGGTGAATATCCAGGAGTGAGGGAGACTGTCCAGGAGTGAGGGAGACAGTCCAGGAGTGAGGGTGACAGTCCAGGAGTGAGGGATACAATCCAGGAGTGAGGGGAACAGCCCAGGAGTGCGGGGATCAGTCCAGGAGTAAGGGGAACTGTCCAGGAATGAGGGGAACAATCCAGGATTGAGAGTGACAATCCAGGAATGAGGGGGACAGTCCAGGAGTGAGGGGAACAGCACAGGAATGAGGCGAAAAAGCCCAGGAATGACAGATACAGTCCAGGAGTGAGGGGAACAATCCACGAGGGAGGGGAACAGTCCAGGAATAAGAGGAACAGTCCAGGAGTGAGGGTAACAGTTCAGGAATGAGGGTGGCAGTCCAAGAGTGAGGGTGACAGTCCAGGAGAGAGGGAGATAGTCCAGGAGGGAGGGTGACAGTCCAGGAGTGAAGGGAACAGTCCAGGAGTGAGGGTGACAGTCCAGGAATGAGGGGGACAGTCCAGGAGTGAGGGTGAATATCCAGGAGTGAGGGAGACTGTCCAGGAGTGAGGGAGACAGTCCAGGAGTGAGGGTGACAGTCCAGGAGTGAGGGATACAATCCAGGAGTGAGGGGAACAGCCCAGGAGTGCGGGGATCAGTCCAGGAGTAAGGGGAACTGTCCAGGAATGAGGGGAACAATCCAGGAGTGAGAGTGACAATCCAGGAATGAGGGGGACAGTCCAGGAGTGAGGGAGAATCTCCAGGAGTGAGGAAGACTGTCCAGGAGTGAGGCAGACAGTCCAGGAGTGAGGGTGACAGTCCAGGAGTGAGGGAGACAGTCCCGGAGAGAGGGGAACAGTCCAGGAGAGAGGGAGATATTCCAGGAGTGAGGGTGACAATCCAGGAGTGAGGTTGACAGTCCAGGAGGGAGGGTGACAGTCCAGGAGTGAGGGGAACAGTCCAGGAGTGTGGGTGACTGTCCAGGAATGAGGGGGACAGTCCAGGAGTGAAGGTGAACATCCAGGAGTGAGGGAGACTGTCCAGGAGTGAGGGAGACAGTCCAGGAATGAGGGGGACAGCACAGGAGTGAGGGTGAATATCCAGGGGTGAGGGAGACTGTCCAGGAGTGAGGGAAGCAGTCCAGGAATGAGGGGAACTGTCCAGGAATGAGGGGGACAGTCCAGGAGTGAGGGTGAATATCCAGGAGTGAGGGAGACTGTCCAGGAGTGAGGGAGACAGTCCAGGAGTGAGGGTGACAGTCCAGGAGTGAGGGATACAATCCAGGAGTGAGGGGAACAGCCCAGGAGTGCGGGGATCAGTCCAGGAGTAAGGGGAACTGTCCAGGAATGAGGGGAACAATCCAGGAGTGAGAGTGACAATCCAGGAATGAGGGGGACAGTCCAGGAGTGAGGGAGAATCTCCAGGAGTGAGGAAGACTGTCCAGGAGTGAGGCAGACAGTCCAGGAGTGAGGGTGACAGTCCAGGAGTGAGGGAGACAGTCCCGGAGAGAGGGGAACAGTCCAGGAGAGAGGGAGATATTCCAGGAGTGAGGGTGACAATCCAGGAGTGAGGTTGACAGTCCAGGAGGGAGGGTGACAGTCCAGGAGTGAGGGGAACAGTCCAGGAGTGTGGGTGACTGTCCAGGAATGAGGGGGACAGTCCAGGAGTGAAGGTGAACATCCAGGAGTGAGGGAGACTGTCCAGGAGTGAGGGAGACAGTCCAGGAATGAGGGGGACAGCACAGGAGTGAGGGTGAATATCCAGGGGTGAGGGAGACTGTCCAGGAGTGAGGGAAGCAGTCCAGGAATGAGGGGAACTGTCCAGGAATGAGGGGGACAGTCCAGGAGTGAGGGTGAATATCCAGGAGTGAGGGAGACTGTCCAGGAGTGAGGGAGACAGTCCAGGAGTGAGGGTGACAGTCCAGGAGTGAGGGATACAATCCAGGAGTGAGGGGAACAGCCCAGGAGTGCGGGGATCAGTCCAGGAGTAAGGGGAACTGTCCAGGAATGAGGGGAACAATCCAGGAGTGAGAGTGACAATCCAGGAATGAGGGGGACAGTCCAGGAGTGAGGGAGAATCTCCAGGAGTGAGGAAGACTGTCCAGGAGTGAGGCAGACAGTCCAGGAGTGAGGGTGACAGTCCAGGAGTGAGGGAGACAGTCCCGGAGAGAGGGGAACAGTCCAGGAGAGAGGGAGATATTCCAGGAGTGAGGGTGACAATCCAGGAGTGAGGTTGACAGTCCAGGAGGGAGGGTGACAGTCCAGGAGTGAGGGGAACAGTCCAGGAGTGTGGGTGACTGTCCAGGAATGAGGGGGACAGACCAGGAGTGAAGGTGAACATCCAGGAGTGAGGGAGACTGTCCAGGAGTGAGGGAGACAGTCCAGCAGTGGGGGTGACATTCAAGGACTGAGAAAGACAGTCCAGGAGTGAGGGTGACAGTCCAGGAGTGAGGGATACAATCCAGGAGTGAGGGGAACAGCCCAGGAGTGAGGGGAACAGTCCAGGAGTAAGAGGAACAGTCCAGGAATGACGGGAACAGTTCAGGAGTGAGGGTAACATTCCAGGTATGAGGGGGACAGTCCAGGAGTGAGGGAGAATGTCCAGGAGTGAGGGGTACAGTTCAGGAGTGAGGGGAACCGCCCAGGAATGAGGGGAACAGTCAAGGAGATAGGGGAACAGTCCAGGAGTGAGGGGAACAGCACAGGAATGAGGCGAAAAAGCCCAGGAATGACAGATACAGTCCAGGAGTGAGGGAAACAGTCCAGGAATGAAGATGACAGTCCAGGAGTGTGGGGAACAATCCAGGAGGGAGGGGAACAGTCCAGGAATGAGAGGAACAGTCCAGGAGTGAGGGTGACAGTTCAGGAGTGAGGGGCACAGACCAGGAAAGAGGGGCACATTCCAGGAGTGAGGGAAACAGCCCAGGATGGAGGGGAACAGTCCAGTAATGAGGGGAGCAGCCCAGGAATGAGGGGAAAAATGCCAGTAATGAGAGAGACAGTTCAGCAGTGAGGGGGACAGCCCAGGAGTGAGGGGAACAATCCAGGAATGAGGGGAACAGTCCAGGAGTGAGGGTGACAGTCCAGGAATGAGGGGGACAGCACAGGAGTGAGGGTGAATATCCAGGGGTGATGGAGACTGTCCAGGAGTGAGGGAAGCAGTCCAGGAATGAGGGGAACTGTCCAGGAATGAGGGGGACAGTCCAGGAGTGAGGGTGAATATCCAGGAGTGAGGGAGACTGTCCAGGAGTGAGGGAGACAGTCCAGGAGTGAGGGTGACAGTCCAGGAGTGAGGGATACAATCCAGGAGTGCGGGGATCAGTCCAGGAGTAAGGGGAACTGTCCAGGAATGAGGGGAACAATCCAGGATTGAGAGTGACAATCCAGGAATGAGGGGGACAGTCCAGGAGTGAGGGAGAATCTCCAGGAGTGAGGAAGACTGTCCAGGAGTGAGGCAGACAGTCCAGGAGTGAGGGTGACAGTCCAGGAGTGAGGGAGACAGTCCCGGAGAGAGGGGAACAGTCCAGGAGAGAGGGAGATATTCCAGGAGTGAGGGTGACAATCCAGGAGTGAGGTTGACAGTCCAGGAGGGAGGGTGACAGTCCAGGAGTGAGGGGAACAGTCCAGGAGTGTGGGTGACTGTCCAGGAATGAGGGGGACAGACCAGGAGTGAAGGTGAACATCCAGGAGTGAGGGAGACTGTCCAGGAGTGAGGGAGACAGTCCAGCAGTGGGGGTGACATTCAAGGACTGAGAAAGACAGTCCAGGAGTGAGGGTGACAGTCCAGGAGTGAGGGATACAATCCAGGAGTGAGGGGAACAGCCCAGGAGTGAGGGGAACAGTCCAGGAGTAAGGGGAACAGTCCAGGAATGACGGGAACAGTTCAGGAGTGAGGGTAACATTCCAGGTATGAGGGGGACAGTCCAGGAGTGAGGGAGAATGTCCAGGAGTGAGGGGTACAATTCAGGAGTGAGGGGAACCGCCCAGGAATGAGGGGAACAGTCAAGGAGATAGGGGAACAGTCCAGGAGTGAGGGGAACAGCACAGGAATGAGGCGAAAAAGCCCAGGAATGACAGATACAGTCCAGGAGTGAGGGGAACAATCCACGAGGGAGGGGAACAGTCCAGGAATAAGAGGAACAGTCCAGGAGTGAAGGTAACAGTTCAGGAATGAGGGTGGCAGTCCAAGAGTGAGGGTGACAGTCCAGGAGAGAGGGAGATAGTCCAGGAGGGAGGGTGACAGTCCAGGAGTGAAGGGAACAGTCCAGGAGTGAGGGTGACAGTCCAGGAATGAGGGGGACAGTCCAGGAGTGAGGGTGAATATCCAGGAGTGAGGGAGACTGTCCAGGAGTGAGGGAGACAGTCCAGGAGTGAGGGTGACAGTCCAGGAGTGAGGGATACAATCCAGGAGTGAGGGGAACAGCCCAGGAGTGCGGGGATCAGTCCAGGAGTAAGGGGAACTGTCCAGGAATGAGGGGAACAATCCAGGAGTGAGAGTGACAATCCAGGAATGAGGGGGACAGTCCAGGAGTGAGGGAGAATCTCCAGGAGTGAGGAAGACTGTCCAGGAGTGAGGCAGACAGTCCAGGAGTGAGGGTGACAGTCCAGGAGTGAGGGAGACAGTCCCGGAGAGAGGGGAACAGTCCAGGAGAGAGGGAGATATTCCAGGAGTGAGGGTGACAATCCAGGAGTGAGGTTGACAGTCCAGGAGGGAGGGTGACAGTCCAGGAGTGAGGGGAACAGTCCAGGAGTGTGGGTGACTGTCCAGGAATGAGGGGGACAGTCCAGGAGTGAAGGTGAACATCCAGGAGTGAGGGAGACTGTCCAGGAGTGAGGGAGACAGTCCAGGAATGAGGGGGACAGCACAGGAGTGAGGGTGAATATCCAGGGGTGAGGGAGACTGTCCAGGAGTGAGGGAAGCAGTCCAGGAATGAGGGGAACTGTCCAGGAATGAGGGGGACAGTCCAGGAGTGAGGGTGAATATCCAGGAGTGAGGGAGACTGTCCAGGAGTGAGGGAGACAGTCCAGGAGTGAGGGTGACAGTCCAGGAGTGAGGGATACAATCCAGGAGTGAGGGGAACAGCCCAGGAGTGCGGGGATCAGTCCAGGAGTAAGGGGAACTGTCCAGGAATGAGGGGAACAATCCAGGAGTGAGAGTGACAATCCAGGAATGAGGGGGACAGTCCAGGAGTGAGGGAGAATCTCCAGGAGTGAGGAAGACTGTCCAGGAGTGAGGCAGACAGTCCAGGAGTGAGGGTGACAGTCCAGGAGTGAGGGAGACAGTCCCGGAGAGAGGGGAACAGTCCAGGAGAGAGGGAGATATTCCAGGAGTGAGGGTGACAATCCAGGAGTGAGGTTGACAGTCCAGGAGGGAGGGTGACAGTCCAGGAGTGAGGGGAACAGTCCAGGAGTGTGGGTGACTGTCCAGGAATGAGGGGGACAGACCAGGAGTGAAGGTGAACATCCAGGAGTGAGGGAGACTGTCCAGGAGTGAGGGAGACAGTCCAGCAGTGGGGGTGACATTCAAGGACTGAGAAAGACAGTCCAGGAGTGAGGGTGACAGTCCAGGAGTGAGGGATACAATCCAGGAGTGAGGGGAACAGCCCAGGAGTGAGGGGAACAGTCCAGGAGTAAGGGGAACAGTCCAGGAATGACGGGAACAGTTCAGGAGTGAGGGTAACATTCCAGGTATGAGGGGGACAGTCCAGGAGTGAGGGAGAATGTCCAGGAGTGAGGGGTACAGTTCAGGAGTGAGGGGAACCGCCCAGGAATGAGGGGAACAGTCAAGGAGATAGGGGAACAGTCCAGGAGTGAGGGGAACAGCACAGGAATGAGGCGAAAAAGCCCAGGAATGACAGATACAGTCCAGGAGTGAGGGAAACAGTCCAGGAATGAAGATGACAGTCCAGGAGTGTGGGGAACAATCCAGGAGGGAGGGGAACAGTCCAGGAATGAGAGGAACAGTCCAGGAGTGAGGGTGACAGTTCAGGAGTGAGGGGCACAGACCAGGAAAGAGGGGCACATTCCAGGAGTGAGGGAAACAGCCCAGGATGGAGGGGAACAGTCCAGTAATGAGGGGAGCAGCCCAGGAATGAGGGGAAAAATGCCAGTAATGAGAGAGACAGTTCAGCAGTGAGGGGGACAGCCCAGGAGTGAGGGGAACAATCCAGGAATGAGGGGAACAGTCCAGGAGTGAGGGTGACAGTCCAGGAATGAGGGGGACAGCACAGGAGTGAGGGTGAATATCCAGGGGTGATGGAGACTGTCCAGGAGTGAGGGAGACAGTCCAGGACTGAGAAAGACAGTCCGGTAGTGAGGGTGACAGTCCAGGAGCGAGGGGAACAGTCCAGGAGTGAGGGTGATTGTCCAGGAATGAGGGGGACAGTCCTGGAGTGATTGTGAATATCCAGGATTGAGGGAGACTGTCCAGGAGCGAGGGAGACAGTCCAGGAGTGAGGGTGACAGTCCAGGACTGAGAAAGACAGTCCAGGAGTGAGGAAGACAGTCCAGGAGTGAGGGATACAATCCAGGCGTGAGGGGAACAGCCCAGGAGTGAGGGGATCAGTCCAGGAGTAAGGGGAACAGTCCAGGAATGAGGAGAACAGTCCAGGAGTGAGGGTGACAGTCCAGGAATGAGGAAGACTGTCCAGGAGTGAGGCAGACAGTTCCGGAGTGAGGGTGGCAGTCCAGGAGTGAGGGTGACAGTCCAGGAGAGAGGGGCACAGTCCTGGAATGAGGGGAACAGTCCAGAAGTGAGGGTGACAGTCCAGAAGTGAGGGTGGCAGTCCAGGATTTAAGGTGACAGTCCAGGACTGAGGGTGACAGTCCAGGAGTGAGGGGAACAATCCACGAGGGAGGGGAACAGTCCAGGAATAAGAGGAACAGTCCAGGAGTGAGGGTAACAGTTCAGGAATGAGGGTGGCAGTCCAGGAGTGAGGGTGACAGTTCAGGAGTGAGGGTGGCAGTCCAGGAGTGAGGGTGACAGTCCAGGAGAGAGGGGCACAGTCCAGGAAAGAGAGGAAAAGTCCAGGAGTTAGTGTGATAGTCCAAGAGTGAGGGTGACAGTCCAGGAGAGAGGGAGATAGTCCAGGAGGGAGGGTGACAGTCCAGGAGTGAAGGGAACAGTCCAGGAGTGAGGGTGACAGTCCAGGAATGAGGGGGACAGTCCAGGAGTGAGGGTGAATATCCAGGAGTGAGGGAGACTGTCCAGGAGTGAGGGAGACAGTCCAGGAGTGAGGGTGACAGTCCAGGAGTGAGGGATACAATCCAGGAGTGAGGGGAACAGCCCAGGAGTGCGGGGATCAGTCCAGGAGTAAGGGGAACTGTCCAGGCATGAGGGGAACAATCCAGGAGTGAGAGTGACAATCCAGGAATGAGGGGGACAGTCCAGGAGTGAGGGAGAATCTCCAGGAGTGAGGAAGACTGTCCAGGAGTGAGGCAGACAGTCCAGGAGTGAGGGTGACAGTCCAGGAGTGAGGGAGACAGTCCCGGAGAGAGGGGAACAGTCCAGGAGAGAGGGAGATATTCCAGGAGTGAGGGTGACAATCCAGGAGTGAGGTTGACAGTCCAGGAGGGAGGGTGACAGTCCAGGAGTGAGGGGAACAGTCCAGGAGTGTGGGTGACTGTCCAGGAATGAGGGGGACAGACCAGGAGTGAAGGTGAACATCCAGGAGTGAGGGAGACTGTCCAGGAGTGAGGGAGACAGTCCAGCAGTGGGGGTGACATTCAAGGACTGAGAAAGACAGTCCAGGAGTGAGGGTGACAGTCCAGGAGTGAGGGATACAATCCAGGAGTGAGGGGAACAGCCCAGGAGTGAGGGGAACAGTCCAGGAGTAAGGGGAACAGTCCAGGAATGACGGGAACAGTTCAGGAGTGAGGGTAACATTCCAGGTATGAGGGGGACAGTCCAGGAGTGAGGGAGAATGTCCAGGAGTGAGTGGTACAATTCAGGAGTGAGGGGAACCGCCCAGGAATGAGGGGAACAGTCAAGGAGATAGGGGAACAGTCCAGGAGTGAGGGGAACAGCACAGGAATGAGGCGAAAAAGCCCAGGAATGACAGATACAGTCCAGGAGTGAGGGAAACAGTCCAGGAATGAAGATGACAGTCCAGGAGTGTGGGGAACAATCCAGGAGGGAGGGGAACAGTCCAGGAATGAGAGGAACAGTCCAGGAGTGAGGGTGACAGTTCAGGAGTGAGGGGCACAGACCAGGAAAGAGGGGCACATTCCAGGAGTGAGGGAAACAGCCCAGGATGGAGGGGAACAGTCCAGTAATGAGGGGAGCAGCCCAGGAATGAGGGGAAAAATGCCAGTAATGAGAGAGACAGTTCAGCAGTGAGGGGGACAGCCCAGGAGTGAGGGGAACAATCCAGGAATGAGGGGAACAGTCCAGGAGTGAGGGTGACAGTCCAGGAATGAGGGGGACAGCACAGGAGTGAGGGTGAATATCCAGGGGTGATGGAGACTGTCCAGGAGTGAGGGAGACAGTCCAGGACTGAGAAAGACAGTCCGGTAGTGAGGGTGACAGTCCAGGAGCGAGGGGAACAGTCCAGGAGTGAGGGTGATTGTCCAGGAATGAGGGGGACAGTCCTGGAGTGAGTGTGAATATCCAGGATTGAGGGAGACTGTCCAGGAGCGAGGGAGACAGTCCAGGAGTGAGGGTGACAGTCCAGGACTGAGAAAGACAGTCCAGGAGTGAGGAAGACAGTCCAGGAGTGAGGGATACAATCCAGGCGTGAGGGGAACAGCCCAGGAGTGAGGGGATCAGTCCAGGACTAAGGGGAACAGTCCAGGAATGAGGAGAACAGTCCAGGAGTGAGGGTGACAGTCCAGGAATGAGGAAGACTGTCCAGGAGTGAGGCAGACAGTTCCGGAGTGAGGGTGGCAGTCCAGGAGTGAGGGTGACAGTCCAGGAGAGAGGGGCACAGTCCTGGAATGAGGGGAACAGTCCAGAAGTGAGGGTGACAGTCCAGAAGTGAGGGTGGCAGTCCAGGAGTTAAGGTGACAGTCCAGGACTGAGGGTGACAGTCCAGGAGTGAGGGGAACAATCCACGAGGGAGGGGAACAGTCCAGGAATAAGTGGAACAGTCCAGGAGTGAGGGTAACAGTTCAGGAATGAGGGTGGCAGTCCAGGAGTGAGGGTGACAGTTCAGGAGTGAGGGTGGCAGTCCAGGAGTGAGGGTGACAGTCCAGGAGAGAGGGGCACAGTCCAGGAAAGAGAGGAAAAGTCCAGGAGTTAGTGTGATAGTCCAAGAGTGAGGGTGACAGTCCAGGAGAGAGGGAGATAGTCCAGGAGGGAGGGTGACAGTCCAGGAGTGAAGGGAACAGTCCAGGAGTGAGGGTGACAGTCCAGGAATGAGGGGGACAGTCCAGGAGTGAGGGTGAATATCCAGGAGTGAGGGAGACTGTCCAGGAGTGAGGGAGACAGTCCAGGAGTGAGGGTGACAGTCCAGGAGTGAGGGATACAATCCAGGAGTGAGGGGAACAGCCCAGGAGTGCGGGGATCAGTCCAGGAGTAAGGGGAACTGTCCAGGCATGAGGGGAACAATCCAGGAGTGAGAGTGACAATCCAGGAATGAGGGGGACAGTCCAGGAGTGAGGGAGAATCTCCAGGAGTGAGGAAGACTGTCCAGGAGTGAGGCAGACAGTCCAGGAGTGAGGGTGACAGTCCAGGAGTGAGGGAGACAGTCCCGGAGAGAGGGGAACAGTCCAGGAGAGAGGGAGATATTCCAGGAGTGAGGGTGACAATCCAGGAGTGAGGTTGACAGTCCAGGAGGGAGGGTGACAGTCCAGGAGTGAGGGGAACAGTCCAGGAGTGTGGGTGACTGTCCAGGAATGAGGGGGACAGTCCAGGAGTGAAGGTGAACATCCAGGAGTGAGGGAGACTGTCCAGGAGTGAGGGAGACAGTCCAGCAGTGGGGGTGACATTCAAAGACTGAGAAAGACAGTCCAGGAGTGAGGGTGACAGTCCAGGAGTGAGGGATACAATCCAGGAGTGAGGGGAACGGCCCAGGAGTGAGGGGAACAGTCCAGGAGTAAGGGGAACAGTCCAGGAATGACGGGAACAGTTCAGGAGTGAGGGTAACATTCCAGGTATGAGGGGGACAGTCCAGGTGTGAGGGAGAATGTCCAGGAGTGAGGGGTACAATTCAGGAGTGAGGGGAACCGCCCAGGAATGAGGGGAACAGTCAAGGAGATAGGGGAACAGTCCAGGAGTGAGGGGAACAGCACAGGAATGAGGCGAAAAAGCCCAGGAATGACAGATACAGTCCAGGAGTGAGGGAAACAGTCCAGGAATGAAGATGACAGTCCAGGAGTGTGGGGAACAATCCAGGAGGGAGGGGAACAGTCCAGGAATGAGAGGAACAGTCCAGGAGTGAGGGTGACAGTTCAGGAGTGAGGGCCACAGACCAGGAAAGAGGGGCACATTCCAGGAGTGAGGGAAAAAGCCCAGGATGGAGGGGAACAGTCCAGCAATGAGGGGAGCAGCCCAGGAATGAGGGGAAAAATGCCACTAATGAGAGAGACAGTTCAGCAGTGAGGGGGACAGCCCAGGAGTGAGGGGAACAAACCAAGAATGAGGGGAACAGTCCAGGAGTGAGGGTGACAGTCCAGGAATGAGGGGGAGAGCACAGGAGTGAGGGTGAATATCCAGGGGTGTGGGAGACTGTCCAGGAGTGAGGGAAGCAGTCCAGGAATGAGGGGAACTGTCCAGGAATGAGGGGGACAGTCCAGGAGTGAGGGTGAATATCCAGGAGTGAGGGAGACTGTCCAGGAGTGAGGGAGACAGTCCAGGAGTGAGGGTGACAGTCCAGGAGTGAGGGATACAATCCAGGAGTGAGGGGAACAGCCCAGGAGTGCGGGGATCAGTCCAGGAGTAAGGGGAACTGTCCAGGAATGAGGGGAACAATCCAGGAGTGAGTGACAATCCAGGAATGAGGGGGACAGTCCAGGAGTGAGGGAGAATCTCCAGGAGTGAGGAAGACTGTCCAGGAGTGAGGCAGACAGTCCAGGAGTGAGGGTGACAGTCCAGGAGTGAGGGAGACAGTCCCGGAGAGAGGGGAACAGTCCAGGAGAGAGGGAGATATTCCAGGAGTGAGGGTGACAATCCAGGAGTGAGGTTGACAGTCCAGGAGGGAGGGTGACAGTCCAGGAGTGAGGGGAACAGTCCAGGAGTGTGGGTGACTGTCCAGGAATGAAGGTGAACATCCAGGAGTGAGGGAGACTGTCCAGGAGTGAGGGAGACAGTCCAGCAGTGGGGGTGACATTCAAGGACTGAGAAAGACAGTCCAGGAGTGAGGGTGACAGTCCAGGAGTGAGGGATACAATCCAGGAGTGAGGGGAACAGCCCAGGAATGAGGGGAACAGTCCAGGAGTAAGGGGAACAATCCAGGAATGACGGGAACAGTTCAGGAGTGAGGGTAACATTCCAGGTATGAGGGGGACAGTCCAGGTGTGAGGGAGAATGTCCAGGAGTGAGGGGTACAATTCAGGAGTGAGGGGAACCGCCCAGGAATGAGGGGAACAGTCAAGGAGATAGGCGAAAAGTCCAGGAGTGAGGGGAACAGCACAGGAATGAGGCGAAAAAGCCCAGGAATGACAGATACAGTCCAGGAGTGAGGGAAACAGTCCAGGAATGAAGATGACAGTCCAGGAGTGTGGGGAACAATCCAGGAGGGAGGGGAACAGTCCAGGAATGAGAGGAACAGTCCAGGAGTGAGGGTGACAGTTCAGGAGTGAGGGTGGCAGTCCAGGAGTGAGGGTGACAGTCCAGGAGAGAGGGGCACAGTCCAGGAAAGAGAGGAAAAGTCCAGGAGTTAGTGTGATAGTCCAAGAGTGAGGGTGACAGTCCAGGAGAAAGGGAGATAGTCCAGGAGGGAGGGTGACAGTCCAGGAGTGAAGGGAACAGTCCAGGAGTGAGGGTGACAGTCCAGGAATGAGCGGGACAGTCCAGGAGTGAGGGTGAATATCCAGGAGTGAGGGAGACTGTCCAGGAGTGAGGGAGACAGTCCAGGAGTGAGGGTGACAGTCCAGGAGTGAGGGATACAATCCAGGAGTGAGGGGAACAGCCCAGGAGTGCGGGGATCAGTCCAGGAGTAAGGGGAACTGTCCAGGAATGAGGGGAACAATCCAGGAGTGAGGGTGACAATCCAGGAATGAGGGGGACAGTCCAGGAGTGAGGGAGAATCTCCAGGAGTGAGGAAGACTGTCCAGGAGTGAGGCAGACAGTCCAGGAGTGAGGGTGACAGTCCAGGAGTGAGGGAGACAGTCCCGGAGAGAGGGGAACAGTCCAGGAGAGAGGGAGATATTCCAGGAGTGAGGGTGACAATCCAGGAGTGAGGTTGACAGTCCAGGAGGGAGGGTGACAGTCCAGGAGTGAGGGGAACAGTCCAGGAGTGTGGGTAACTGTCCAGAAATGAGGGGGACAGTCCAGGAGTGAAGGTGAACATCCAGGAGTGAGGGAGACTGTCCAGGAGTGAGGGAGACAGTTCAGGAGTGAGGGTGGCAGTCCAGGAGTGAGGGTGACAGTCCAGGAGAGAGGGGCACAGTCCAGGAAAGAGAGGAAAAGTCCAGGAGTTAGTGTGATAGTCCAAGAGTGAGGGTGACAGTCCAGGAGAGAGGGAGATAGTCCAGGAGGGAGGGTGACAGTCCAGGAGTGAAGGGAACAGTCCAGGAGTGAGGGTGACAGTCCAGGAATGAGCGGGACAGTCCAGGAGTGAGGGTGAATATCCAGGAGTGAGGGAGACTGTCCAGGAGTGAGGGAGACAGTCCAGGAGTGAGGGTGACAGTCCAGGAGTGAGGGATACAATCCAGGAGTGAGGGGAACAGCCCAGGAGTGCGGGTATCAGTCCAGGAGTAAGGGGAACTGTCCAGGAATGAGGGGAACAATCCAGGAGTGAGGGTGACAATCCAGGAATGAGGGGGACAGTCCAGGAGTGAGGGAGAATCTCCAGGAGTGAGGAAGACTGTCCAGGAGTGAGGCAGACAGTCCAGGAGTGAGGGTGACAGTCCAGGAGTGAGGGAGACAGTCCCGGAGAGAGGGGAACAGTCCAGGAGAGAGGGAGATATTCCAGGAGTGAGGGTGACAATCCAGGAGTGAGGTTGACAGTCCAGGAGGGAGGGTGACAGTCCAGGAGTGAGGGGAACAGTCCAGGAGTGTGGGTAACTGTCCAGAAATGAGGGGGACAGTCCAGGAGTGAAGGTGAACATCCAGGAGTGAGGGAGACTGTCCAGGAGTGAGGGAGACAGTCCAGCAGTGGGGGTGACATTCAAGGACTGAGAAAGACAGTCCAGGAGTGAGGGTGACAGTCCAGGAGTGAGGGATACAATCCAGGAGTGAGGGGAACGGCCCAGGATTGAGGGGAACAGTCCAGGAGTAAGGGGAACAGTCCAGGAATGACGGGAACAGTTCAGGAGTGAGGGTAACATTCCAGGTATGAGGGGGACAGTCCAGGAGTGAGGGAGAATGTCCAGGAGTGAGGGGTATAATTCAGGAGTGAGGGGAACCGCCCAGGAATGAGGGGAACAGTCAAGGAGATAGGGGAACAGTCCAGGAGTGAGGGGAACAGCACAGGAATGAGGCGAAAAAGCCCAGGAATGACAGATACAGTCCAGGAGTGAGGGAAACAGTCCAGGAATGAAGATGACAGTCCAGGAGTGTGGGGAACAATCCAGGAGGGAGGGGAACAGTCCAGGAATGAGAGGAACAGTCCAGGAGTGAGGGTGACAGTTCAGGAGTGAGGGGCACAGACCAGGAGTGAGGGAAACAGCCCAGGATGGAGGGGAACAGTCCAGTAATGAGGGGAGCAGCCCAGGAATGAGGGGAAAAATGCCAGTAATGAGAGAGACAGTTCAGCAGTGAGGGGGACAGCCCAGGAGTGAGGGGAACAATCCAGGAATGAGGGGAACAGTCCAGGAGTGAGGGTGACAGTCCAGGAATGAGGGGGACAGCACAGGAGTGAGGGTGAATATCCAGGGGTGAGGGAGACTGTCCAGGAGTGAGGGAAGCAGTCCAGGAATGAGGGGAATTGTCCAGGAGTGAGGGTGACAGTCCAGGAATGAGGGGGACAGCACAGGAGTGAGGGTGAATATCCAGGGGTGAGGGAGACTGTCCAGGAGTGAGGGAAGCAGTCCAGGAATGAGGGGAACTGTCCAGGAATGAGGGGGACAGTCCAGGAGTGAGGGTGAATATCCAGGAGTGAGGGAGACTGTCCAGGAGTGAGGGAGACAGTCCAGGAGTGAGGGTGACAGTCCAGGAGTGAGGGATACAATCCAGGAGTGAGGGGAACAGCCCAGGAGTGCGGGGATCAGTCCAGGAGTAAGGGGAACTGTCCAGGAATGAGGGGAACAATCCAGGAGTGAGAGTGACAATCCAGGAATGAGGGGGACAGTCCAGGAGTGAGGGAGAATCTCCAGGAGTGAGGAAGACTGTCCAGGAGTGAGGCAGACAGTCCAGGAGTGAGGGTGACAGTCCAGGAGTGAGGGAGACAGTCCTGGAGAGAGGGGAACAGTCCAGGAGAGAGGGAGATATTCCAGGAGTGAGGGTGACAATCCAGGAGTGAGGTTGACAGTCCAGGAGGGAGGGTGACAGTCCAGGAGTGAGGGGAACAGTCCAGGAGTGTGGGTGACTGTCCAGGAATGAGGGGGACAGACCAGGAGTGAAGGTGAACATCCAGGAGTGAGGGAGACTGTCCAGGAGTGAGGGAGACAGTCCAGCAGTGGGGGTGACATTCAAGGACTGAGAAAGACAGTCCAGGAGTGAGGGTGACAGTCCAGGAGTGAGGGATACAATCCAGGAGTGAGGGGAACAGCCCAGGAGTGAGGGGAACAGTCCAGGAGTAAGGGGAACAGTCCAGGAATGACGGGAACAGTTCAGGAGTGAGGGTAACATTCCAGGTATGAGGGGGACAGTCCAGGAGTGAGGGAGAATGTCCAGGAGTGAGGGGTACAATTCAGTCAAGG